>NC_061510.1:68587136-68616154 GCF_022539505.1 Lolium rigidum | reverse complement strand
ATTGGGATTTGGGCTACTCGGAGAGCTACCAGTACAATGCGGTGAATCGATTGGCATGCTTCCGGCCGCACCCATTTAAAATATTTGAGTAATCAGAATCTACGCTACACTTCTTCTTCTACGAGACCGGCGCACTTACCGTTAATGGCGCGGTGGTTCCGTGGGACGCCGGCGAGATTGTGCTGGCCGGACTTGCAGCGTTGCGCTTCCGAAGACCACTAAACGGCGGCGGAGGAAAAATCCCGATCAAACACGCAGATCTCGAGGTCGGGGAGGCCTTGGAGTGGCGGCGGGAAAAGTTTCCCGTGCGAGAGATCGCCGGAGTTGAGATCCGTCGGGCGGCGCGGCGCGAGGAAGAAGATGAAGTGGTGAGGTGCGGTGAAAGAATGAAAAATTACCGAGCTGCGGGGTATTTATAGGCCACGCGCGGAGATTCGGGATTCGGATCCAACGGTGGAAACGGAACGGTCGCACCGTTGGATGGATGACACGTGTCTTAGGTCAAGTGCGGTAAAATGACGTGGAGGTAACTTAACCATGCGCTCCCGAAATTTCCGGCTAAAGGTTTGCATCTGCGAAAATTTAGCGCGGGAAATAAGGAGGTTGTGCGCGGGAAAAGCGGAATCTCCGTTGCAATACCCGATCTGAAGACGAAGGATTTCCGAGTGAATGAACCCGGAATCGAGTAAAAGTTTTGAAGCTCTTCAAGATTCTCTTCGGATCCGAGCTGAATGAAGTCGGAGGAATGATGAATCTCGGAGAACTTCGGGGCTACTGTTGTGGGTATACTTTATGGGTATATCAACGGCATGGCCTAGATCCGGCAAGCCCGGGTGGCCCATAGTTGGTGGTGAGGCATGTGGCCCATCGGGCGGCCCGAGTCTGCTGTAGATCCTGAAGGATGAAGTCCAGCCCAGGAACGAGAAGCCGGATCTCACCGACCTACGAAGGAGGCCGGATCCGTGACAGCCCATGAAGTATCCGGATCCAGCACGTATTTGGAGGAAGGCGGATCCTTGACGTACACGGCAAGACATTGTACCGTAGTTAGGCAACTTGTATTCCGGCTAGGACTCTCCATGTAAACCCTAGATCTGTGCGCCTTTATAAGCCGGATCCTGGGAGCCCTAGAGGCACAACCACAACTCATTGTAACAACGCGAAAGCGCCCAGATAATTCCAGACAAGCAGCAGTAGGCCCTGTCATCGTGCAGGTGTTCCGAAGCTGGGTAAATCGCGTACCACCGTCCCGTGTGCACTCCGCCCTATGGCCCCTACTTCTTCTCCCCCTCGTGAGGATCCCTCTTCCGAGGCACTGTCGAATAGGCAACGACACGCGGCGTCCGGAGTCGGCGAGGGCCGCCGCAGACGGCGCCCCGAGGAAGGCGAGCAGCTGGTCGAGCGTGGCGCCGCGCGCCCCCGCGGCCACGAGGGACAGCGCCGTGTGGATGGACACCGGGGAGAAGGCGACGTTGCCCTTGGTGGCGGTGTTGTCGCCGCTTGCCGGCGCGAGCTGCTTGGCGAGGCGGAGCGCGAGGGTCGTCTGCCCGTCGCGCATCGTGGCTGGGTTCGGCGCGGGGCGGACGCGCGCGAGTGTCGCGTGGAGCCCGGCGGCGTACAGCAGCGTCGCGGCGACGGCGAGCGCGAGGAGGAGAGGGGGGCACGCAGGCTTGGGCAAAGGAGGGGATGGCATCGGCGGCGGGCGGCGGGCGGCGGTGGGTGATCAGCAGGGGGGAGGAAGAGCAGGGCTATGTAGGGTGGAGTAAATTGCAGACAACAAATGCTCGACTGTCCTCCATCTCCTAGTACTGTCAATTTGGGGAAGCGACGCGGTCAGAAATAGCTCTTCGCGTCAAATAGTCAAATGTGTAGCAATAAAGCGTCCTCATCTGATTCCTCAGCATGAGCTCTTACTCTTTCACTGAGAAGTACAGAAATGCAAGAAATATATTGCAATAATCACTTGCCATATCTGGTTTATTTTCATGTAAATAGGTAGCATCCACTTTTGCGTTGCTAGACTACTTCAAGAACATCGCAGCCCCTACGTGTCGACCTCCAAAGGTGCATTGTGAAGTTTAGCTGCAAACTAGCCCTTGTTTTTTTTAGTTTCAGTGATCACTGTTTGAAAAAAACGGCCGAATTAGCAATTAATAGACCGATTAATCATTACTCGGTACCTGAACGTGTCGATTACCAATAAACTGTTTGTGATAATCCTGTAGCTTGAATAACCGTTTCGATATTCCGATTACTAGGTATGTTCCCGATTAATTATTACACTTGGTAAAAAAATACAACATTTTCAACGCATATCACCTATACGGGTGCTACCCCGCCCTAATCAAGTAGGTTTTACGAAGCTCCCGCTTGATTCTCGCCTCCAGCTGCTCGATTCCCGCCATCGCCAACTAGTTCCTTGCCCCCCGTGCCCAATTCCTCGCAGTTTACCACCATACCTCGGATACAGGAGATCAACCACCTTGAGGAGCTCGTCCAGGAGCTCGAGGCCGCCTTCAAGAGGGGTAATACCCTGGGTAGGTGGTGGAAGAATAGAAACTTTAGGTCAGAGGAGGAGAAGTGGAAGGTAGAAACGTGGTGTCAGCTGGTGGATCTTGAGTCGCTCGTGACCTTGAAGATTAGCTCAAGAAGGAGAAGCGTACATGTTTTAGCCATTTGTGCTCTAGAGAAGTAGGACCAAGTATATAGAGACGCACATACTATTTCTTTCTTACATACACTGTTTTTGCTAATTTATGTAGATTGCAATGATTAATAGCCGACGAAATAAATCAGTTAATTATTTGAATTCCGATTAATCGCTACTCGCATACAGACAGAGCAGGCGGCAGCATAGCAGTGCATACTCTTGTGAAATATTACTTTTACCCCATGCCTGGTCAAAGTGAAGAGCTACTGTAGTGAATAGTAATAATTAGCAGCTGCTTACAACAACAAAATTGTGTTCAAAAGTTTTTCTTATGCACAGAAACGTCTTTTGTTGCTCCCTTTAAAAAAATCTTGAATTGAATTGTTCATAGCAAGGGTTCTCTCTTCCGCTACCTTGTTTGAAGCAAATTATGGCAATAACACAGATTTCAGGTCATGCATTGCTGCCTTGCTGGGAAAGACTCAGGATTCATGTTTCCAGTGGAAGATTCGTGGCTCCTCACTTCTTAGTGCTACTCCTCTAAAAGGAGGCAGTGCCAGCCAACTCTGCCCTCTCAGGGTAAAAGTGGCGCGTACCATATTGCAGAAGTATCACAAAATAGCATGTGTTGGATGTAAAGACGATGCAGCTGGCACCGTTCATTAACGATTCGATTTTTTTGTGTGGATAATATCTATAATCCATGCATAATGTGTGAGGAGGTCCTCTACTGTGTTAGTTTCGGATTTCAAATAAAGCAGTCCCACATCGATTTTATTTGTCAGGTTCTTGAATCCAATGCATAAAAATCTGCTGCTGACAATCCACATGCTACTCGACATTTCGCTCACATGCAGGATATTTGGTCACTAGTTTCTTTTCAAATTTATTTGAGATAATTCTTTTATCTCAGATCTATGCTGTTCTGTAATACATTGCTATTTCCATAATATTTTTGATATGCTACAATCATGGCAACAAGACAAAAAGGCAATCTGTTAAGAAAAAGATGTCATCATGTGCGCCACATCATTCTGGCTTGTGTTTGTTACTTCAACTCTGGAGTAAATGATTACCACGTAAGCTTTCAATTGCATTGTCTCTATAAATTCGCTAACTCAAATTCTGTACTGCTTTGATTCAGAGAGATATATATCCTAGCATACATAGGCCTGAGAGATATATCCTACCATACATAGGCCTTATTGGCTTACTCTAGAATGGCCCTAACCTATACATTTACATCATATATACATAACACCCACTTCCTTAAACTCAAGGTGGATTTGACACATTGGGTTTGAGAATATATATAGCTTAAGTTGTTCTCTAGTTTGAGCTTCTGTAAAGAAATCAGCAAGTTGAAGCTCTGATGGAACATAATCGAGGTGAATGGTTGATTGTTGCCAATGAGACGGTGCGAAGAACCCATCCACACCAATATGCTTGGTTAGTTCATGCTTGGCCAGTTCATTTGGTATCTGAATAGAAGTACTGTTGTCAAACAGAAAGGATGTGGGTGCTGTCACATAAGGCACCAAGATCAGCCAAATACCAAAGAAGGCATACCATCTCTTATGTACTAGTAGTAGCAAGTGCTCGAAGCTCGGGCTCAGCAGTAGAACAAGACATTGTTGCTCCTCTCGTTGAGTTCCACATAATGAGAGAAGTGCCAAGAAACAGACAATAGCTTGTAACAGAGCGAAGAACACGAAGCAACTGGCAATAATTAACTGAGGTAGGAGCCCTAGCAGACTGACTGAGGATGTGAACTGTGAGAACCTTCAGTGAAATTGTCCTGACTAGCTCGAAGTTCAGTTTTTTCAATCTTATTCTTGGTCATTGTTGCACTTTCGTGGCTGTTTGACGCTTCGGCAGAGACAGCCTGCAGGGCATGTTCAGGTGATAGATTTGGTGTAGAGACATCAGGGGGATCACCACTCCCATGTCTTGTTAATGTATTTGTAAAGAACTGGTTTACTTCAGCAACTAGATCTTCGTTTGGGCATTCGAGTAACTTTGCCAGCCTTTTTGCCCCAAAAGAGAAGGCACTGCGTATTCTAAAGTAATTGCCTGAAAAAAGTAACAGGTTATCAACACAACATATTGATGTGCTTTCATTGATCTTACAGAACGAGCAGTCAGAGCTTCTCTTTCAACAAATCCAAAATATGATATAAATTTGCTGCATTCAAGAGGATGATCAATAAAAGCAGCAAAATGACCACAAAGACTGGAAAAGGAAGTGTGCACATACAGGCAGCGTATATTATGGTTTTGAATTGCTTAAACAATCAAAATGAGATGGACATCATCTCTTAACTGTACATGTACTTTGCATGCAGTCAACGCATGATCTATTATAGGTCTACTACCAAGAGTAGCTGACTAAGCCGAGTACTACCAGTTGTAGTACAAAGGAATGATAAATGCAATTCAAAATAATGAAAAATTAGTAACCAACACAATTCAGAAAATAAGTTATTAACATTAGCTGCCACAGACCGATAGGATAATGTGCACTGAGTGGCAGTTCAAGGCATTGGGTCTTCTACCAGCTGGGTAAGAAATTGTTTTCCAGCAATATCTAAGGGATGCTTGGTACATCAAAATGGTACTCCCTCCGATCCAAATTAATTGCAGCAGATTTAGGCAAAATGTTGGCTAAAATCTGTTTAGGTTCAATGAACCTGCGGCAACTAATTTGGACCAGATGGAGTAAGTTACTTGGAGGCTACAAGGTTTTGCAACATGGGGTCTAACAAGCTTCGTTACTCCATTAAAGGTTTTTTATATCCCCTTGATGTGGCTTGTTAGCAGGACAAAGCTGTGAGTTATATGAGTTACAACTCAAATAAAAAATATATTACTTTACACATTGAATTCTCAATAGGTTATTGGACAGGATGGAGATACAGACACAGGGAGACACCAGATTAAAATATATAAATACAAAGAAAAATACATGACCTGCTATACACAACAGAGAGCAGACACAAAAGATCCATAACAACAACAACATCAAAGCCTTTTTCCCAAGAAACTAGGGGTAGGCTAGATATGAAACCCAACGGAAAACACACAGAAGATCCATAATAAGAAACTAAAAAGATGATAATGAATAAAAAGGCTTAGAAGGACGGCTCACCAATAGAGCTGGCTAACCAGTAGAGCCAACTCAACACACCACACCAATGGTAAATAGGGCACCCACAACACACCATAGCCCTACACATATGCAGCAGCCACCACCACATGACCATATGACCCATATGGACCTCTTCTTTTTCATTCTTAACAAGCTTCTTGAAGTCACCATCTCAGTCTTGCAATCTGGAGCTTACTATCCCAGCTACCTCTTAGTCCCACTGTGTCAGCTCTCCCTTAGACCCAAGAGAATGCAGCTGCCAGCCTAGAGGAGGCTGGATGGTGGAACAACCGAGGGGTCAAGCAGACAAGTGTGGTGACACTCCTCTTTCTATATAGGTTTACATCAACTTGGTTTGGGCCATATCCGTAGAGTATGTCTTTTTCTTTGTTCTCTTTTAAATAAGAAACTTAAAAGTTAAAAGGAAACATGTATGCATGTATCCCGCATGAACGGGCTGGTGGTAACAGTAGGTTAGTGCCATACCCGTGCAACATAGCTGAAAAGGAAGTATTTTGTTTAAGAATCAGACATCTGGCACAGCTATACCAGGCTTGGCCAAAATGGGGAAGCCTAGCAACCATAGATAGAGCAAGAGCCATTTAGAGTACGTGCACGGAGAGATATTTTTTTGGTCAGCACTAAGTTGTAGTTGCTGGTTACTTCTCTACAGATGTCTGTACAGTGGTGAGCTTCCACCGGTTGAAAAATTAAAACACACTCTTTCTAGATAACAGTTATGCACAATTCTTACCATATAATTCATTTTGTCATATGAAAATGCTTAGTAATTAGAATCTGAACATATCAAGATATCTCATGGGACATTATTTTTCCGATGTTTAATCTGATTAAATAGTAATTAGCATGTTTACCATATAGTTATGTAGACTTGCAAATATCTTTAATCCAAACACAAGGATAACGTCCATCGTATGACTAGCAAAAGGCAAAACCAGCAAGCATGAACTCTGTTGGATTCATCTGCTTCAATTAGACTATTTTAGGTAGGGTAGTAGTTACCTTTACTGACACTTCTTCCAAGGTTCTTGTTTGTTCGTAATGGATCAATAACATTGAAGTGCTTTGATACAAATGGTTGACCCTGGTTTTCCAGGGTGCGAGCCGCAACTCCATACAGCTGGCTGCATCTGTCTAGGAAGGCCTTGCTCAGCAACAAGTCACCAGTGTCCATCCGCGGGGAGTCCGCTGCATCAAATAACAATAAAATTTTCAAACACCATGTTTCGATAAGCTATGAAACAGTAGTAGGATTAAGACAATATATCAGATTACCAGTCATATCTGGAAGTGAATTTATAGGAACTGGGCCCCACAAACTCAAACAAAATTTCTCCCAATCAAAGTTGCTAAAGAATTCTAAGAAACGGTATAATACCTGCAAATGTAAAATTAACAAACAAGCAATGTTTTCATGTCAGGATAGTAAAATCCAAGAGAGAAAAATTACCTCAAGTGGTCCCGTAAAACAGTTGTTGAACACGTGAAAAATGTACAGAACTAGAGTCTCCAATGCATAAGTAGATATAAGACCATGGTGAGCTCCAAGAACACGACTCTCGTAAAAACACCATGCCTTAACCAATATGATACTCCGCTTGAATAAATGGTTTTTATTAATCAAGTTATCAACCTAATAAAATGTGAATTCATTAGAAGCAAGTATAGGAAGAAAAATCAAGTTGCTTTGATCGTCGAACCTATATGCGATAACCATAGCCATAAAGTGAACACTGTACATGTGATAGTATTAATATACACAAAGAAATTATTCCAGCAGATTATTTGCATATAGTAAACATTCAGTTGATTTAAACAAGAGACACACCTGTTCAAGGAAACTAAGTGTACACAATCCACCAACTTGGTTAAATGAGATATCAACAACAATGTTGTCCACGAGACACTTGATAAGCTTTACCTGTGCATGATTCACGAATAATATGAGAATGGTACCAAATGAATGAAGACACAAGACAGCAATATATAAGTAACAAAGCACAACCATAAAATAAGTAACATAAAGAGAAGAATATGTTTCCCTATTCTGAGAACTAGAAGGAAGTTGGAAGAATTTTTCCATAACACAATCCACCTGAATGTTTCAACTGGGAAATAATAGGTTAGTGCAGCTTACAATAAGGAGTAGCCTATACAAATAGAATATCCAGAAGCATGTGAATAAACTATGTTTGTTCAGTTCTACTCGGACGGTCCGACCCATGTGGCAAAAATCAAAATACAGCAATAGGATGTGACTAGTAATTTCGACATACACATGAGTGCAGGCAAGCTTGTTAATTCAACACTACCCTCCGCTCAAAACAAAAAAAAAATCAGCACTACCCTAGGTATATATAGCTACTGCATGAACCATGTATATACAGAAAAAGAAATATGATGTCGGACATGTCAGAGAGAGACTACCTCCGCCTGAATATACTGAACTTCTTTTACACACAATTCAGCAGTTTCATTTTTCTCTTCATGCTCCAAAGCATCCCGAACCAGATTCGTCCAGGTATCCTTTAATTCTTCACTATTAGTGAAAACAGTGACATCAATATCACCATCCGGTAAGTAAGTCTTCAAAGGGCCTGATCCGAAAGTAAAAACCTGAAGGCGGGGGAGGGGTCAATTCTATTTCAAGAACATATAATAGCAGATAGTATATATTTGGAACACAAGAAAAAGGTAGGACCAGGAAAGTGGCAAGGTGCTAGCAAAAAAAAAAATCTTGCATAGGAAAAGCAAACACTGAAACTAGTTTAGTTTCATTTTCCAAGAAACAAGAAACTACTTTAACACTGAAATCTCCCAACGTATCTAGAAGTAGTACAAATGCATGTTCTATGCCAGTCAGTAGTTCAACCACATGGCAACTGAATTAGGACTACAGAACAGGATCACTAAATATAATGTTGACTAAGAGATGCTGGCTTTGCATACCGTAACAACACCTTGTACCGTGGTCAATGGTGTTGTTCCATAAGAATTCATTAACATGGTATATACTAGTCTGCTGCATCGCATACGGAAATGATGTTGCATCAAAGCACAGGTAAATAATGCACTACAAAGATAGCAAGGTTCGTCTTCCAAAATAAAGTTTAGGTCTTGCACTCTTGCAGAGGGTCTCCATTGGATAAGAGCGCAAAGCTTGCAAACAGGTTAGGAAAGAGTAAACCACATGCGGACACATGCAAGTTCTTGAGAAGCAATAAGATGCCGTCATGTTTACTCGCAAAAAAAAAAAGATGTCTCATGTTCTTCGGTGAGGCTAAGTAGAGGAACTACGGATGCACTTTTGAAATTTCTATGAACAGAATGACTACCCCAGAATACACCATTTTCTGTGTGAATACTTAGTACAGTCACCTTCTGCTCAGACACACAACTTTCATGGTGTGAGTAATTAGTATAATGAGCTTTGCAGCACAGGCACACAACTTTTTGAGAGATTAACTACAGTTATGGCCCCTTTGACTCTGTCAATCACACAACAGCGACCTTATTTTGCTACACATAGTTAGTCCCAGAGTGCAATGCCGCAAGCAAACCTAGCATAAACACTTGACTAACTCCACGTATACAGATACACTCCAAAAGAGAGTGAAAGACAGGGAAGCACCCAGGTTGCAGATGCGGCACAATTTCTCCAACGGCTTCGGCATCAAGATCTTGCAATCACATAATCTCCAGTCAGCTATCGTCACAGCTCTTGAGGACTGGGAGCTTTTCAAGTGGAGTGTTGTCCCCTTTTCTTGTAAGCTGATTTCCTCAGCACCTACTCTGTAATCTGCCGTATGTGGCTTCGTTAATTCAAAGCTGGGCTCATTTGGATCCTACCGTCTAAAAGGGAGTGAATGACACTGCAAGCCACTAATCTATGTTACTTGTGGAAGCAATCGATCCACTTGGAAAGTCATTATATACCTGACAGGAGAGGCAGTTCCTGATAATGCGCTGTACGTAGTTGTAGACAGCATGCCTCCGGCCCTGGGAGTAGGCGTTTGGCTGGATGCGCGCGATCAGCTCGGCGGTCCGGGACTCGGCGACGGCCCACCGCTCGGGGTCGAGCCGCCTGGTCACCGCCGCCGATGCATTGGGCAGGAGCCCGTTGGGCACCATCGCGATGCGTGTGGCACCCAATGCGGCGAGCAGGATACCCTAGCTCCCAACACAATGGGGGCTGGCCGCAGAAGCCGTGGCAGCAGCAGCCGGCGGCGGGCCGGAGCAGCGCCCTTGAGCGCGAATCGGTGAGAAGAGAGGCGGACGGGCCAAAACCCTAGAGGGCGACGGATCGGTCCGGCCGCTGGGCGGGGGCGGCCGCCGCGACGGGAGAGATGGCCGGCGTGGGGGACTGGGGAGGGGAATGGAAGGAGCGCAGGCGCGCAGCCGGCTCCTCTAACAGTCCAACTTACTGAACGCAAGTTAGAGATGATTACGATTTGAAGTCCAAATTTGGTTTAAATGTCTACATTGATTTACGCCACTACACTGACATCCATCACTACCATGTTCTTCAGAGACATGATTTAGGTCTAAAATGATTGATTTTAATTTTTATATAAATCTACGATATACATACAGACATTACTTGCAATTAAAATTATGATGTAACAAATTTTAGTTTAGTAATTTTTGATACAGTAAGTGTCCACGTCATGAGCTACTCCCTCTCATTATAAGAAGGGTAGAGGGTTTTTTTTTTTAGTTTGTTAGGAATTATAAGGCCACTTTTCTTTGTTGTCTTGATTTCTGTTATTAGTTACTCCCTCCATTCACAATTACTCCGTGTTCTGATTTTAGACAAAATCGAAATTTGTAAAGTTTCATCAAGAATACATGAAAATATATATATTTGTAATATTAAATGCATATAATTTGAAAATTACTTTATAACGATTCTAATACAGTAAATTTTATATTGTAGATCTTGACATTTTTTCTAGATATTTGGTTCAATTTTATAAAGTTTGACTTTGACTAAACCCAGAATGTGAGGTACTCCCTCTGCCGTCAAATAAGTGTATGTTTGGATACGTCTTAAGTTAAACTTTATTAACTGTGACCAACTTGCTAATGCAGCAGCATTTACGAAACTAAATTAACATCGCTAAATTCATCTTGACATGTAGTTATATAATAATATAATAATTTGATGTCACCTATGTTGCTATCTTTATGTAAAAAAAGTTTGGTCAAAATTAAAAAATATTTGACTTCCAAAAAAACATACATTTATTGACGGACGGAGAGAGTAATTGCGAACGGAGGGAGTACATAAATTTCTCTATTATTTTCTCCCGATCCTCCAATGCATGTTGTTCCCTCTCTTATCATTTTTTTTCTCTCTCTCTCTTTGATGCATGTAAAAATTATTGGTCCATGCATTAGTTAGTTAGAGTGAGAAATTGACCTCATTGTCTTAGCAAATTGGCTCTCTTGCCTTATAATCCTATATGGAGGAAGTACAACACATGATACACATTGCATGGTACAATAACCTAACTTTTCTTAAGGATTTTACACTAACGTAGTTGGGTGACTCTACGGCGGGGATTGACAAGGGTTGAAATTGATCAAACATGAAACCGAAGAAACCGAAAGATTAGATGAAACATAGAGTAAGAGATTGTGCGACCAAGTTTTATGTACTATCAATTTGTCTTGGGAATTTTGGTATATGGCTAGGACGAACTGCAAACCGAAAAGGCCCTCTCTATTGTCCTCAAAGCTAATTTCAGTAAATCATCTATGGTGCCTATGCTGACATATTTCTTGAAATGGCTGAGGTATTAGGATGCAACATGGAATCCCTTACGTTCACCTCTATGGGCTCCCCATGGGTAAAAAAGACAAGAATTGAACACTTCTTCATATCATTGAGATAATTGATAGAAGGTTGGTTGGTATTGCAGACACATTATCATATGAAGGAAGATTAATTATTGAAATCCATTATTTCTGTCATTCCTAACTTTGCTATGTGCATCTTGCAATTACCTTTTGGTTTCTTTGGATTATGTGGAGGGTTCTGCCAAAGTCTTCTTATCAAGAGCTAAAGAAATTGAGAAGATAGGAATGTGCTTGGTTAAGTGGGAAAATGTGTGTAAAGCAAAGAAAAGCTGGAGGTCTTGGTGTGCTTAACCTCTAAACACAAAATTCTGTTCTGCTCATGAAAAAAAAATGTTCAAGTTCATGAACAGGAAAGCCATTCGCTAGGTCAATCTTATTTGGCATGATCACTATTTAGAAGATAAGTAACCTCAAAATTCCAATTCATGTGGTTCATTCTGGTACAAAGATTGCCTGAAGCTTCTAAATATTTTTCAACAGCTGTCCGCTTATATCTATGGTGATGGTGCTACAGTTAGACTCTAGTTAGATAATTGGTACGGGACCTCTATGAGAGAGGAATTCTGCATCTTTGTCCCTTTGCCATTGATCATAGTATGTCACTCAAAAAGGCGGTATAAATTTGCTGCAGTGAAGAGGTACATGATTTATTCCATCTACCTCTCTCCATGATTGTCTCTGAGTAATGTGATTAATTGGCTCCAATGTTGCATAATACAGAGCATGATCTTGGCAAAATTTAATTGGCAGTTATCTAGTCCCAATAAGCACCACCCCAGTAAAAGAGTCCATAATGCTCGCGCTCCTGTAGATTTGGCACTTGCACCTATGAGATGGATTTGAAAAAAGGTTGTTCTACCTAAACACAAGTTCTTCTTATGGTTGCTCTTGCGGGACAGCCTGAACACCAGAGAGCTTCTTTCAAGGAAAATATTCCATGATGAATCACAGACTTGTGTTTTATGTTCAAAAGGTGCCACTGAGGATTATATACGCCGCTTCATCAGCTGTGATTTTAGCCAGAACTTTTGTTGAAAATTAAACATGGAGATGGAATCTGAGATCGATATTTTTGAGATGCGGATGGATGCAAAAAAAAAAAAAAAAGAGGTATAGCCAAGTTTGCTTTAAGGAATCTCTCATAGTTGGATGCTGGAGTTTATGGAACCACAAGAATAAAATTATCTTTGAAGGTCTGTATATTAACTTAAGTGAATGTTTCAAGTCCTTTTTAGATTCTTTTGAGCTTGTACATGCGATTTTTATAAAAATGAAAATAATGTAGTAGGGGTCCTATTGTTTTTGTGTATAAAAATATATATTAAAGGGGTACTTATATGTATTTAGTTGACTCAATTCTTCTTGTCTACCAATGCCAAATTCAGCCACTGCGGTTGGCGGTTGCATAATAGATTAAATTGCTGATGTTTCGTTGTTCCCGTTCTATTTTGACCTTCCGCTGGTTGATACAATACAAGTATCGATCCAAATGCGACATTTGAGCTGTAATAATTGTGAAACAAACTTTGCAATAAAGTTAACGGAAAAAAAAACGATGCCAAATTCAGAATTTCTGTACAACTGTACTGCATTTCCGGCGTTGTGGGTTCGTATAGAAGCCAATCACAGAATTTCAGCGCTTGTGCAGCAGCAGATCAGCGCGACAGACCAGCCACTCCTCTCTCGCCGCTAACGCAGGTGTGGACGAGAAAGCAAGCCGAGCAAAGAGACGATGCTGCGCAGTAGCGCGCAACGCAACGGCGCCAACACCGTCCACTCCCCGTGCACGCCGCGCGGCGGCACGGCCGTGCTCACCCGCGGCAGGCGCCGCCACCTCCGCCGCTTGCGCAGCAACGCAAACAAGTCCCCCGAGGAGGAAGAGCGAGGCGGAGGCGACGCCAACGCTCTGTCCGGCGTGCTCCCCAGCAGGAGCGTGCTGCTGCGGGCCGGCGCGGTGGTCTTCGCCCTCGGCTTCGTCGACGCCGGGTACGTGAGCTCGCGTTAATAGGCACGCACCCCGTGAACAGATTCGAGAATCCATTGCGCAGTCTTTGCTGAACGCTGCTGGGTGCACGGCGTGCTTGCAGGTACAGCGGCGACTGGTCTCGCATCGGCGCCATCACCAAGGACACCGAGGAGCTGCTCAAGCTCGGCGCCTACGCCGTCGTGCCTCTCTGCTTGGCCCTCGCACTTGCCGTGCCCGGTGACAGCGGCGGTGAATCTTAACTGAGTTACAGTGTAGTACTACTTGATTATGCTCGGTATTCGTCTACGTCGGTACGAGTCAGTGCCTTAACTGAGTTACAGCATTTGAGCGGCACTCGACGCTGTTGGGATCATCACTCGTGATGCTGGTGCACGTCGATAAGATCAGTGTCGTTCTATACTTTGTTCAGTTAGAACGGTTTCTTTTGCCGGCGTAATCCCTCCCTCCATAAAAGCTTTTGTTATGAAACT
Source organism: Lolium rigidum (assembly GCF_022539505.1). Classification (NCBI taxonomy): domain Eukaryota; kingdom Viridiplantae; phylum Streptophyta; class Magnoliopsida; order Poales; family Poaceae; genus Lolium; species Lolium rigidum. The sequence continues at coordinate 68,602,016 of NC_061510.1, read as the reverse complement.
ACGTTCTAAAATGGAGTACCAAGTTAGTACTTATACGAGACTGAAGAAAAGAGCTATAAGGCTAAAATAAAATAGTGTGACCTGAATTTTTGGCACCTGGGTGTGCTTGAACCCATCTAAAACAATATGTCAGAAAAAGTATTAAAATGCCATAAATCATGTATGTAGAGAATGTATGCAGGTGTGTGCAACTGTGCATGTCAAGTTTGAATCTAAATTATGAAAGTTGTGCCTACACAAAAAACAGAAGTTACTGTTTACAATATAAGGAGTAGAAACAATGTGATATTTTCTATAAAAAATGTAGATTACACACGGTCGTATCTTTTCTTCAAAATTTTGGACATTCTATTTTAGCCAATTCATACATATGAAATAATATATTGACTAAAGGAGCAATTCGATAAACCCATACTTGTTGATGGATACAACCACTACTGCAAAGTAGTACTCCCTCCAATTCCTTCTAAATTTCTAATTATAAGGGATTGGTGGGAGTACAAAATAGAACCAGGAGCTAGGAGTGTGGTATTCTGTAGCTCGAGCTACATGTAGTATGTTTTTTTTAAAAAAAATGTCATTTCATCATTTCAAAAAACATGAATTTTTTTCTTAAGATAGATAATGCCCAGCTATAAACCAGTTCATGCTCTTATTTGATAAGCTATCAAACATACAGTTGAGCCAAGGTGTTGCGGACAGGGTTATGTGGAGATGGACGGCAGACGGCGAGTACTCTGCATCCTCGGCCTACACCATGCAGTTTGAGGGTGCTACTCGCTTTGATTTCCATGACACCATCTGGAATAGCGGGGCGCCGCTCAAATGCCGTATATTTGCTTGGCTTGCTGTTCTTGGCAAATGTCACACTGCGGACTGTCTGATGAAAAAGGGGTGGCCACATAACGCCGCATGTGTGCTCTGCCTCAGTGAACAAGAGACGGCGCTGCACTTGCTAGCCACCTGCAGCGTGACCCGGAGGATTTGGGAGAAGGTACTGCATACAGCTCAACTCCCGGCTGATTTGGTGCCCGCTTACGACACTGTCAAGCTTCACGACTGGCTTGTCTCCACTCAGCTTCTGCTCCCCACACCCAAACGCAAGGGTTGGTCCGCGCTCGTGCAGCTCACTTGGTGGTCTATCTGGAAGGAGCGGAACGCTCGCGTGTTTCAGAATAATATGGCTTCGACCCTTAACAGGATTCACTCAAATGTCATTGATGAAGCAACGCTATGGCGAGATGCGGGAAAATCGAGAGCTTATGACTTGTTGTTTAGACCCAGAGAGCCTGACTAGTTAGTACTCTTTTCTTCACAGCTGCTAGGAGTTTTTTTTCCTAGTCTTTCTCTCTTTCAAGTTTCCAGTACGTCTTGTACTCTCTTCTAATTAAATGAAAAGCAGGCTAGGCTGCCTTTTCGTCAAAAAAAAAAGATAATGTTGTACTCTACTATTGTGGAAAAAAAAAAGCAAAACAAAAGACTTGGTATTTTGGGCTGTGCAAAATTCACAAATTCGTGGATCTGAATAAGTGAACAATACATATTTTGAAACCTCCAATTTTTTTAGAATTTATCATTTTCTGTAGCCTCGAATATAATGCACTTTATCTTGAGATTAGAGTACATCATTGCCTACATCAAGAAAAAAAAATTCAATTTTTTAAAAAACTTTAAAATGTTGAATTCGAATTTTGTAAAAAAAAATGCCATGGAGCTCAGGCTACATTTGGACTTTCCGCAGGAGCTAGCTGACTTTTGTACCAAAGGCGAGTCAGTTAAAATAAATTGGAGGGTGATCTTCTATCCAGTACGAGCTAGCTGATCTGTCTGAGTCACGAGCTCCTTTCCAGAACAGTCCAATACGTACGTGGTGCCACCGACATGTCTGGACGCCGCGGCGTGCTCACACGTATCCATTCTCTTCACGCTCACCGCAACAAGACGCACCTTCCAGCTCGCCACGCGTGCACACGTACACCCCTGCCATGGACACCGGCCACCAGGACGATAAGTCCCGTTACAATCCTGTCAGCTTCACGCTGCAGTATAAATATCATCCTCAGGCATAGCACTTGGCTGCATCAGTCTGCTATCCAAGTTAGCCATAACACTTTGAGATTGTTCTTGATTTGTACACAAATTCGGAAAGAGTGTCCAGAGGAGATCTCGAGACCGAGCCACAACTTCACCCGGCAAAATGGAGTTCCAAGGGCAGCGCGACAACCCCGCCAACCGCGTCGACGAGCACGGCAACCCGTTCCCGCTGGCCGGGCATGACGCCATGGGTGGAGCACACGCTGCTCCTGGCACCGGCGGGCAGTTCCAGCCCAGCAGGGAGGAGCACAAGACCCGTGGCATCCTGCATCGCTCCGGCAGCTCCTCCAGCTCCAGCTCCGTAAGCGTCTCTGTCAGATCCGCTCAGATACATTGATCGTTTGCTGCGGGTACGTTTAGTCTAATTTCCGTCGTTTGTTGCAGTCTTCTGAGGACGACGGTGTGGGCGGGAGGAGGAAGAAAGGCATGAAGGAGAAGATCAAGGAGAAGCTTCCCGGCGGCCACAAGGACAACCAGCAGCACATGGCCGCGGGAACTGGCACCGGAGCCTACGGGCAGCACACGGCTGCGGGAACTGATGCCTACGGGCAGCAAGGGCACGCGGGAATGACCGGCGCCGGCGCCGGCACAGGCGAGAAGAAAGGACTCATGGACAAGATCAAGGAGAAGCTGCCCGGACAGCACTGAGCCGCTAGCTCCGGCTGGCTGTTCGCTTTGGCAGCACCGCCTTAAGAGTCTCTGCCTCTTCAAGATCCACGTGGTGTTTGTTCAATAATAATCGGATAAGGCTGAACGAGAAAATATCTCCGATCGTTCGTAGCAGAGACCACCTTTTACCTTCACGGTGTGCGTGTTTGTTGTGCGTGTGTATTCCGTGGTTTCATGTGTGTAATCTATACCTAATAATAAAGGAGCTAAGGTTTCTAGCAAAAAGTTTCGTTAACGCTTTTTTTTTACCGTTTTACCCTTCCACTAAATCGCATAATACATCAATTTGCCACTGTATCGGTTCGTTTTAGTTTTTCAGAAAAGCTTGGTGTCCACTGAAAGGGGTTAGGTGCAAGGCGATGGGAGAGAACGTGTTCCTATTTACCTTCTCGCAGGAGTCCGGGAAGAAGAAAGCCCTGTTTGATGGCCCATGGAAGGCGAACAACGATCTGATCGTGATGTCGGATTTTGATCCGGGCAAGGCAATGGATGAGCATTCCTTTGACACAATTCTGTGTTCAAGTTACCTTTGGGATGGATGAACAGAGATATGGGCATGGAGATTGGAGATATGGTGGGAGAAGGGGTGGATGTGGATGTGGGGGATGATGGTACCGCAGTCGGCGAATACCTTCGAGTCAAAGCTCGGATCAACATCACCAAGCCTCTGATGAGGGGATTCATGAGACCGGGAAAAGAAAGCGACTCGCAGGTTTGGTGTCCGTTTGAGTATGAATTCCTTCCAGAGTTCTGTTACATCTGTGGCATCATCGGACATGACTACGATGGCTGCTCGGTTACCCTAGCTAAGGGAGAGAGGAGACAATACGGCGGCTGGCTGCGCGCTTTCATACCAAAGAGAAGCAATCATGCTGAGCAGCAGAAGTGGAATGAATGGAGGACTTGGGGGTATGGGAGAGGCTCCAATTCATCGGGGCGTGGCTCGGGGAGAGGGAGTGATAGCTTATCCTGGAGGAAGGAGGAGATGGAGAAGCATGCAAATGTGAGCAGAAACAAATCACCGTCGTGCAGTGAGGAAGCATCGAGCCCACTCAAAATAGGGGAGAAGAAACAGACGGGTGCTGCGCAGAAGAAGCTGGAGTTCCCGGAGAAGAATGGAGAGGAGCCTGGTAATGAACAAGTTGACAAGGGGGAGGATGAGGTGGAGGATGGGCTGGCGTCGGAGAACAAGGATGCCGAGGAAGCTGAAGGGCTGGCTGCAGACATGGGGACACATGCAGGGGCAGCTGTGGCCATGCAGGATAATGCTGCTCACGTCGATCAAGTCGGCACACTGGGAGGCGAAAACAATATGGTGCAGCCAAGGGGCTCATTCAAAAGGAAACAGAGGAAGGGTGTCGGAAAAAAGGAGAATCTGAATGTTAGGGTGGGGAAGAAGAGGGAGATGGAGGATATGGACATTGTAGAGGAGGAGATGTTAAATAAAAAGGCGAAGGGTGCTGTTGTCCTTAACAACGAAGCGATGGCGGGGCTGCCGGATCAGCCCTGCAAGGACCAATGAAGGCCGTGGCTCAGAACTGCCGGGGGCTTGGGAACCAGCCGGCAGTCAATGGTCTTCTGGAGCTGCAGAAGATGGAAGATCCCGACATCCTCTTTCTGTCAGAAACTAAGTTGATAGAAAGGGAGATGGACCCGCTGAGGTGGAAGCTTAATATGCCAAACATGGTGGTGGTAGACAGTAATAGAAGGAGCGGTGGGCTAGCCATGTTCTGGAAGAGAGGGGTGAATGTGAGTTTACAATGGAAGGGGAGATACCACATCGACGTCGATGTGCGGGAGGAAAATGGCACAAAATGGAGACTAACGGGAATTTATGGCGAGTCTAAGGCTGGGGAGAAGGAAAACACTTGGAAGCTCCTTCGGAACTTACATGCACAATCTGATTTACCATGGATGGTCCTGGGAGACTTCAACGAGATTTTGTTCGCTGGGGAGAAGGAGGGAGGGCCGGCTCGGGCCCAAGGGGCTATGGAGGCTTTTAGAAGGACGCTGGAGCACTGTGAGCTGGAGGACCTAGGCTTTGTCGGCGACCCCTTCACGTGGAGGAACAATTGGCACTTGGCCGATGGTTACATAAGGGAGAGGCTGGATAGGGCGGTAGTGAATGCAGCATGGAGGTGTCTCTTCCCGCTTTATAAAGTGATAAATGGGGATCCTCGCCATTCGGACCATCGGCCAATCATTGTGGAGCTAAATGAACAATCGCGCTTCTTGGAAGGCCGTGGGGGAGGGGAGAAATGCTTCCGCTTCGAAGCAAGTTGGCTGCAGGAGGAAGGCTGTGAGGATGTAGTGGAGGAAGCTTGGAACCGGGCTTTTGAGGAAGGAGCGACAGGAGCGTATGAGGGGTTGAAGAGGGTTAGTGGCAGTTTGGCGACGTGGGATAGGGAAGTATTGGGGGAGCTCAAACATAGAATTAAAAGAGCAAAGAAAGAGCTGGAGGCCTACAGAAGGAAGGAGATAAATCAACATAACATCAATAAGGAGCATCTCCTGAAATATAAATTGAGCCGTTTGGAGGATCAATACAATATTTTCTGGCAGCAAAGAGCACGAGCAAACTGGCTTAAGAATGGGGACCGGAACACGAGCTTCTTTCACGCTCATGCTTCGGAGAGGAGGAAGGTGAACAGAATTAAGAAGCTGAGAAGGGAGGGAGGGGGAGTAGTGGAGAGGGAGGAAGAGCTAGGACCTTTTATCACTAATTTCTACAAAAGTTTGTTCTTGTCTTCTGCAGGGCAAGTAAATGAGGACCTCCTTCAGTACGTTCCCCAGTCGGTAACATCGGCAATGAATGATCACTTGAACTCACCGTACACAGTGGAGGAGGTCAGGAAGGCTCTGGACTCAATCGGAGACCTCAAAGCGCCAGGAACGGACGGTATGCCGGCTCTTTTCTACAAAAAATTCTGGCACATCCTGGGTGATAGAGTCCAGGCCGAGGTCCTGGAGGTCCTGAATGGAAGGGAGATGCCGCAAGGCTGGAATGAGACGACCATCGTGTTAATACCAAAAGTGAAGAATCCAGAGAGAATTACTGAGTACAGGCCAATCAGCCTTTGCAATGTCATATGCAAGCTTATCTCGAAGGTCTTGTCCAATCGCCTGAAGGTTCTGCTACCAGACATTATCTCACCAACACAGTCGGCCTTCGTGCCAGGGCGCATGATCACTGATAATGTGCTCCTGGCTTATGAGATAACCCATCATATGCATAGAAGGAAAGGTGGAAAGGACGGGCTGGTAGCTGTTAAGCTCGATATGAGTAAGGCCTACGACAGGGTTGAGTGGCTGTTTTTGGAAAAAATGATGCAGAAGATGGGATTTACCTCACAGTGGGTAAAACTGATCATGAATTGTGTGAAATCGGTCTCCTACCGGGTCAAAGTCAATGGGAGTTTGTCTGATGCTTTCAAACCTGAGAGAGGTCTGCGCCAAGGAGACCCTCTGTCGCCGTATCTCTTTATCCTTTGTGCCGAGGCTTTCTCCGCCATGCTCCATCATGCGGAGGTGAATGGTACACTGGAAGGAATTCAACTCTGTCCCACGGCGCCGAGGGTCAATCATCTCTTCTTCGCGGACGACTCTCTCATTGTCATGAAAGCTACGGTTCAAAGTGCCCAGAGGCTGCAAGAGATCCTGGCATTGTATGAAGCACAATCGGGTCAGATGATAAATAAGGAGAAGAGCTCGGCATTTTTCAGCAAAGGCACTAGACATAGAACCAAGAGGGCAGTGCTGGGTGCCTTGGGGATTCCAAGAGAGTCAATGAATCAACGATACCTCGGTCTACCTGTACATCTGGGGGCATCAAAGAAGAAGGAGTTCGAATATATTAAAGAGAATATCTGGAGACGGATACAAGGATGGAAGGAGAAGCTCCTCTCAAAAGCGGGAAAACAAATCCTTATAAAGGCGATTGCCCAGGCCATCCCAACTTATGCAATGTCATGCTTTGATTTGACGAAAGCTCTATGTGAGGAGATCAGTACTATGATCTGTCGCTATTGGTGGGATCAGCAAGAGGGGAAGAACAAATGCCATTGGCTGAGCTGGGAAAAACTGTCTCGCAATAAGAAGGCTGGGGGCCTGGATTTTAGAGACCTGCATATTTTCAACCTCGCCATGCTGGCACGGCAGAGTTGGCGCCTTCTGAAATTCCCGGAGTCATTGTGTGCAACTATCTTGAAAGCGAAATATTTCCCTCATTGCTCCATCTTGGAGGCTAGGCCGAAACAAGGCATGTCGTACACATGGAGAAGCATCCTTAGAGGATGTGAGCTGATGAAGGAGGGCATCATTTGGCGTGTGGGGAACGGAGAGTCAATTGCAACGTGGGAAGATCCCTGGCTGCCAAGAGGAACAACTAAACGTCCTAGCTCCTACCGCGGTCAGTCCATAATTACGCGGGTTAGTGATCTCATAAACCCCGTAACAGACCAATGGGATGAGGAACTGCTCAAGGACCTTTTCAATCTGGACGATGTGAAAGAGATATTGCTGATCCCGATTCGCCCAGGTATGGAAGACACGATTGCGTGGCACTATGACGCAAAGGGTATCTTCACAGTGAAATCGGCCTATCAGCTAGGGGTGAAATTGCGTGATGAAGCTATCAGCCGTGATGCTAGTTCTTCGGCGGGCCCTCTTGTACAGCACCAAACGTGGAGGAGTATTTGGAATCAGGAACTTCCAGGGAGAGTCCTCATTTTCTTCTGGAGGTTTACACACAACAGCCTTCCTACAAAGCTCAACATCAAGCGCAAAAAGGTTGATCTTGATACTAGATGCCCTGTATGTTGGCGACTTGATGAAGATGGAGGGCATATCTTTTTGCGCTGTAAAGCAGTCAAGCAGGTCTGGCGGACTCTGGACTGCGAGGACCTCCGGATATCGTTGTGTGAATGCACCATCGCGAAACAGGTGGCTGACGAGATACTCTCGCTGCCGAAGGAGAAGAGGTTACTTGCTATCATCCTACTCTGGGATTGGTGGACAACGAGGAATAAGACAAATGCGGGAGAAAGGATGGCCTCGACAGATGATGTCTGCTTCAGAATACGCAAGCATCTCATGGAATTCTGCCCACAGGAAGCGCCGGTGCAAGACACGCGTGTTGTGCAGGATAGATGGGAACCACCAGACACAGGCTTCATCAAGGTGAATGTTGATGCTGCTTTCTGTAAGGAGACACGCAGGGGCGCGTGGGGCTTCATTGCTCGGGCGGGCGATGGCAGTTTTCTCGCTGCTGGAACGGGTGTCATGGACCATCTGGCCAATGCTCTCCATGCGGAGGCCTCGGCCTTTGTGGCAGCGATCAAGCGTATGAGCAATATTGGCTTCTACCGGGTGATCTTCGAATCCGACTCCCTCAACTTGGTAAATGCACTGAAGTCTGGAGAGGCCGATCTATCTGACATCGGTGTTTTATTTCGAGAAGCTAGGAGTCTTTGTTTCTTAGCTTTCGATGCTTTTGCTTTTAAGTTCTGCCGTAGATCTTGTAATAAGGCTGCCCATGCAATAGCTCAGCATGGTAAAACCCTAGACGTGCAGAACTTGATCTGGCTGGAGGATGCTCCAGCGTTTGTGTCTGTTTTGGTTGCTAGCGATCTTGCTACGCACCAGGTTTAGTGAAATATATTTTCACGTTTCAAAAAAGAACTGCTCTGCCCGCGCGTACCTTCGTTTCTTCTTTTTCTCTCCCGCAAACTCCACCCGCTGTGCATGCACCACGCTCGCCCGGCCGCTATGGGTCGAGATCTCAAACAAGGCCACCACTGGGCTTTTTTTTTTGGTCAAAATATTGGGTCGAGATCTCAAACAAGGCCACCACTGGGCGCTCACGAACGGATATTTCGTGTCAATAGCCCCACATCGCTCGCCTATAACGTGTTCCACTGGTTTATATGCCTAAATTTTCTGGATTATAATAAGCTGATTTGGAAAAGTATCAGCAGGAATCGAACGCTGCTGGGTGACCCGATTAAATGAGAAAATTAGATGGGAAGTAAACAACGAAGAAGAAGGCAAAATTCGCCATTGACCGTGCGGTGGGAGGAGACACGGAGCGCGGTTCCGCGGCCTGCTGCTGCAAGGGGGCGCTCGGCCCCTGCCGCACCGCGGACCAGCGGGAGCGTCCACCGCTGGCTGCTGCTCCTCGTCACACGCGGGCGAGCGCTCCCGCGTCCGCACCCTGGCCGCGCTCTTCTTTGGAGAAGAAGATAACCTTATCCGGTTACCACTTGAGGAGGCAATTTGTGTATTCATCGTCACTTCCTCTTATTCAGAGATAATATAATTCGTGCAGTTCTCTTTCAAGCCCTTATAGGCTGCTTACTTACTTTTGTTTTATGCATGTGAGTCCTCTGATTTTAATAATCTCACCTAGCTAAAGGATGCTAGCTAATATACCAAACACCCTACATCAATTGATTTTTCAGAAAAAGGATAAATGATTAAACTTATACACTATGTTATGGTTCATGTATTATTAGTCTAAATCTGTTATGCAATTTCAGCCATTTTTCATGTTTTATGTAACTTAGTTTTATACAATTTTTGTGTCTACGTCAGGTTTAACTCCGTTTTGCACTTCCTCTCTTCTACAAAACTTGTCTTAACAATTTTATTACTCACTCTGCCACCGCAAGTTAAAAAACGGTTCAAATAGAAACGCCCATTGAGTACCTGGTTCCCGTCATTTCCGTCGTGTTGTCGCAAGCTTCTCCTGAATTGTGTCCCGTCCAAAACCTGTGATACCTATTGATTATATGTGCTTGATAGTCCTACCTCGCTACATTACAAGCAGTTCAGCCGGTTTAAATACATCAAGCATAATGTAATCAACAAGCCACCAGATCTGATTACAAAGGAAATTAACTTCCCCATAAGCCATTGGGAGAGAAGTTGCTGAGGGTGGCAGCGCGACGCCCGATCAAGAGCGAAGGAGGAAGGCAAGAGATGGGAAGAAAACTGAAGTCAGAGGAGAGCACGAGCTTTGCCTGAGAGATGGAAAGAAAAACAAAATTCGAACAAACAGAGGAGCCTCGGGCGTCGTGGCGAGCGCTGGCCGAAGCAGGACGTCGATGACGGGCGGCGCGTGGCTAGGGAAGCTGCGCAAGAGGCCGAGCATCAGAGGCGGAGGCGGAGCCTTCGTGCACAGGGCGGCGACCGGAGCCTGATGAGGGCGAGGGCCGCGCGGGACGGTGGTGGCGCGCGACGTCGGGCCGAAGAGGAGGGGGGACGAGGCGCGACAAGGTTGTGTGCGGATCGACGGAGGGCGCGGCGGCGGTCTCCGTGCAGGAGCGAGGCATAGAGGACGGGGCTCAGGGCTAGAGAATGAAGGGAGAGAGATGAGAGGTGGGAGGACCGAGCGGCGAAAAGAAAAGGGAAGGGGGTTTTCTGCAAAGAAGCCGGCGGCGGGGTGTGGATTTGGCCGGAAAAAGGGTGGCAGGGTTTTTTTGGCTGGGCTGGAAAAGGTGGCCTCCGGCTGGGCTAGGCTTGGCCTGGTCGGTTGGTTGCCTCTTTTTTTTATTAAAAGAGTTTCTTTTATTATTTTTTGTTTCTTTTTTGGGCTAGCTCGTTTTTCCGTTAACAAAACCTGATACAGTGGATTTTAGTCCCGCATGCTCCCTGAAGTCCATCTCCACCGATTAATATACATGATTTACTTTGAAAATAATATGGTTTGCCTAATTGACACATGCGTCGTGAGCTAAATATAACTGGGATGAATTTTATTGTCTATCTCAAAGCTATTAATGTTAACATTTCTGCATTGTTAGTTTCTTTTGAATTGTAAATTGGACTCGCCTTCGAGAATATTAACATGTGAGCCGTAGCAACGCACGGGTTTTGTCCTAGTCAATAATAAGAGCACAACCGTATTTGTTCTTTAAATTACACTATTATTGCTAGTTAAGGAATCATATATACTGTTGGATAATTAGGCATAATTTTTATGATTAATTTTAGAATATTAAACATGACAGAGAGCAACTACTAACATGAGAAACTCGAACATACTAGATGCATTAATCAACATGAATAGTAGCAGGGCAAATAATACAACATCCATCGCTAAATAGATCAAGATATGTCGCCCGTACCGATCCAGCGATCCAGTTGTGGTAGGGTGGAGGTGTAGCAGATGTTATTGATGACAACGTTGTGAACGACAAAGATGACGGGTTATTGATGACAACGTTGTGGACGACAGAAACAACGAGTAGATGGAAGCCGACCTATGATGAAGAACTAAAGCAGTAGCGTTTCGCAAAAACCTAATTCGCCCTCTCCCGTACAGATCGCAAAGGTGAGTGGTTCTGGAGACCTGCTCCCCCGTTCACCGGTGCACGCCGGCGGGCAGGATGGAATAGGCTACGATGGCGGCGCAAGCAGAGAGAGGTGGCAAAATCGTAACTCGTGTATTAGATATGTTTCTGCGGTAGCCGGGCAAGAGATTATATAGGCTCAGGAAACCTTAGACAACGTGGGGCACGCCCACGTCGCACGCACGTTTCGAGTCGGTTACAGATAGCCCCCGGTCCGGACGCGATCCGAACCGACTAACTGTGATGCGTCCGTCTAGGACTCTATTCGTTTTCCTGAACTGCAAAAAAGAAAGGAAAGTCTCGGCTCGAGGCTCAATCCAGTCACCACGAGCGCGGCGCCCGTCGTGACGTGACGTGACGTGTCGAGTCGAGTCGAGACGAGCGAGGAGGAGGAGGAGCGCGCGTGAACCACTCCTCTTCTCACTCACTTACTAGTGGTAGAACAACCCACCTTATAAGGTGGTCTAACTTCCTCCCAACTTTTCATGTGGGACTAAACTTTCCACCTCTTACCACTCCCTAGTAAGCTGCCACCAACTTGGGCTCCCACTAAGTGGGCTTTGAGATTTATAGGGAAAATCTAAAATCTAGTATGTGCCAATAAATGTGGGCACAATATTTCAACAATCCCCCACCAGATCTCAAATACACGTTTAAAGATTTACCAATACTCACTGCTTGTTTATATACCAGTGTTTCAGCAGCTGGTAAGTTGAATTTCCGCCTAGAACCTTAAGCTACATCCATTCACACTTGAACAATGGACTAAGCCTTGAATTGCAAGTTTTGCGTGAACAGGGTTTCACTCAAAGTCATAACCAATACATGGCTGCCAGTAGCTGATACGTCTCCGACGTATCGATAATTTCTTATGTTCCATGCCACATTATTGATGATATCTACATGTTTTATACACATTATATGTCGTATTTATGCATTTTCCGGCACTAACCTATTAACGAGATGCCGAAGAGCCGCTTGTCGTTTTCTGCTGTTTTTGGTTTCGAAATCCTAGTAAGGAAATATTCTCGGAATTGGACGAAATCAACGCCCGGGGTCCTATTTTTGCATGAAGCTTCCGAAGACCGAGGGGGAAAGGAAGTGGGGCCACGAGGCGCCGCCACAACAGGCGGCGGCGGCCCGGGTCTAGGCCGCGCGGCCCTGGTGTGTGGGGCCCTCGTGTGGCCCCCGCGTTGCCCTTCCGCCTACTTAAAGCCTCCGTCGCGAAACTCCCGAGCACCGAGAGCCACGATACGGAAAACCTTCCGCAGACGCCGCCGCCGCCAATCCCATCTCGGGGGATTCAGGAGATCGCCTCCGGCACCCCGCCGGAGAGGGGAATCATCTCCCGGAGGACTCTTCACCGCCATGGTCGCCTCCGGGAGTGATGAGTGAGTAGTTCACCCCTGGACTATGGGTCCATAGCAGTAGCTAGATGGTTGTCTTCTCCTCATGTGCTTCATTGTCGGATCTTGTGAGCTGCCTAACATGATCAAGATCATCTATCTGTAATTCTATATGTTGTGTTTGTCGGGATCCGATGGATAGAGAATACTATGTTATGTTGATTATCAATCTATTACCTATGTGTTGTTTATGATCTTGCATGCTCTCCGTTATTAGTAGAGGCTCTGGCCAAGTTTTTGCTCTTAACTCCAAGAGGGAGTATTTATGCTCGATAGTGGGTTCATGCCTCCATTAAACTTGGGACAGTGACATAAAGTTCTAAGGTTATGGATGTGTTGTTGCCACTAGGGATAAAACATTGATGCTATGTCTAAGGATGTAGTTATTGATTACATTACGCACCATACTTAATGCAATTGTCTGTTGTTTGCAACTTAATACTGGAAGGAGTTCGGATGATAACCTGAAGGTGGACTTTTTAGGCATAGATGCATGCTGGATAGCGGTCTATGTACTTTGTCGTAATGCCCAATTAAATCTCACTATACTCATCATATCATGTATGTGCATGGTCATGCCCTCTCTATTTGTCAATTGCCCGATCGTAATTTGTTCACCCAACATGCTATTTATCTTATGGGAGAGACACCTCTAGTGAACTCGTGGACCCCGGTCCATTCTTTTACATTGAATACAATCTACTTCAATACTTGTTCTACTCGTTTTCTCGCAAACAATCATCATCCACACTATACATCTAATCCTTTGTTACAAGCAAGTCCGGTGAGATTGACAACCTCGCTGTTTCGTTGGGGCAAAGTACTTTGGTTGTGTTGTGCAGGTTCCACGTTGGCGCCGGAATCCCTGGTGTTGCGCTGCACTACATCCCGCCACCATCAACCTTCAACGTGCTTCTTGGCTCCTACTGGTTCGATAAATCTTGGTTTCTTACTGAGTGAAACTTGCTGCTGTACGCATCACACCTTCCACTTGGGGTTCCCAACGGACGCGTGCTGTACGCGTATCAAGCTAAATTTCTGGCGCCGTTGCCGGGGAGATCAAGACACGCTGCAAGGGGAGTCTCCACAATCCAATCTCTTTACTTTATTTACTGTCTTGCACTCTATATCAAAAACACAAAAAAATTAGTTACTTGCATTTACTTTATTTACTTTATGTTTATTTCATCATGTTTCCTCCTAAGTACACTCTAAAAGACATACCGGTAGGACGTGGGTCTATAATTGGGAAAGATAATATAGAAGATTTTTTCACTCATGTTAGTACCACTGAAGATTTTGAAGATAGACACTTGGTAGAACTTGCTCCAACTTATGAAATTGTTGTTGCTTCTTTAGTTCACATGTTGGAAACTAAATTTGTTAATCTTAATCCTATAATCCAACACATGTTTCTCACACTGGGTGATATGGAAGAAAGGGAAAAGAAAGATTTTGTATTAGAAACCCTTCTTAAAGAATTTGGGGGAGTAGCAAGAGAAGCTAGAAAAGTCTTCACTAAATATAATATGCTAGGCTCCTATACCAATTTTGCCAGCACTTTGAAAAAATGGAAAAAAATAGACAAAAGTATACTAATCAAGTTAATTATGAGGGAGATATTAAAACCTCAATACCGTGCAAACTATTAGGAATGTGCGAGGCACTAGAAAATAATTATGCTTGGCTTGTTCCCGAAAATTTGTTTGATGAGAATAGCAAGCCTAAGATTAATGAAAAGGGAGCCTCTGAAACTTACATAGATAAGATACAATGCATAGTTGAGAACACTCCCAACACCCCTGGTTATGATGTTGATGCTTCATCTCTTGATAACACTTGATACACACTTTCTGCGCCTAGCTGAAAGGCGTTAAAGAAAAGCGCTTATGGGAGACAACCCATGTTTTTACTACAGTACCTTTATTTTATATTTGAGTCTTGGAAGTTGTTTACTACTGTAGCAACCTCTCCTTATCTTAGTTTTATGCATTGTTGTGCCAAGTAAAGTCTTTGATAGTAAGGTTCATACTAGATTTGGATTACTGCGCGAGAAATCGTATTTCTTTGCTGTCACGAATTCCGACCTGCCTCTCTGTAGGTAGCTCAGAAAAATATGCTAATTTACGTGCGTGATCCTCAGATATGTACGCAACTTTCATTCAATTTGGGCATTTTCATTTGAGCAAGTCTGGTGCCACTTTAAAATTCGTCTTTACGAACTGTTCTGTTTTGACAGATTCTGTCTTTTATTTCGCATTGCCTCTTTTGCTATGTTGGATGAATTTCTTTGATCCATTAATGTCCAGTAGCTTTATGCAATGTCCAGAAGTGTTAATAATGATTATGTCACCTCTAAA
>NC_061510.1:68555891-68587036 GCF_022539505.1 Lolium rigidum | reverse complement strand
TTGTTCAAAACTCAATACTAGATGTTATCTAGACTCTAGAGAAACCAAATATGCAAACCAAATTAGCAAGCTCTAAGTGTTTCTTCATTAATGGGTGCAAAGTATATGATGCAAGAGCTTAAACATGAGCACAACAATTGCCAAGTATCAAATTATCCAAGACATTTTAGAGTTACTACATGTAGCATTTTCAAATTCCAACCATATAACAATTTAACGAAGAAGAAACTTCGCCATGAATACTATGAGTAGAGCCTAAGGACATACTTGTCCATATGCTACAGCGGAGCGTGTCTCTCTCCCACAAAGTGAATGCTAGGATCCATTTTATTCAAACAAAACAAAAGCAAAAACAAACCGACGCTCCAAGCAAAGTGCATAAGATGTGACGGAATAAAAATATAGTTTCGGGGGAGGAACCTGATAATGTTATCGATGAAGAAGGGGATGCCTTGGGAATCCCCAAGCTTAGACGCTTGAGTCTTCTTAGAATATGCAGGGGTGAACCACCGGGGCATCCCCAAGCTTAGAGCTTTCACTCTCCTTGATCATATTGTATCATACTCCTCTCTTGATCCTTGAAAACTTCCTCCACACCAAACTCGAAACAACTCATTAGAGGGTTAGTGCACAATAAAAATTAACATGTTCAGAGGTGACACAATCATTCTTAACACTTCTGTACATTGCATAAAGCTACTGGACATTAATGGATCAAAGAAATTCATCCAACATAGCAAAAGAGGCATTGCGAAATAAAAGGCAGAATCTGTCAAAACAGAACAATCCGTAAAGATGGATTTTATTAGGGCACCAGACTTGCTCAAATGAAAATTCCCAAATTGAATGAAAGTTGCGTACATATCTGAGGATCACTCACGTAAATTGGCTTAATTTTCTGAGTTACCTACAGAGAATTAGACCCAGATTCGTGACGAAAAAAATCTGTTTCTCGCGAGTAATCCAAATCTAGTATTTACTTTACTATCAAAGACTTTACTTGGCACAACAAAACATAAAACTAAGATAAGGAGAGGTTGCTACAGTAGTAAACAACTTCCAAGACTCAAATATAAAACAAAAATACTGTAGTAAAAACATGGGTTGTCTCCCATAAGTGCTTTTCTTTAACGCCTTTCAGCTAGGCGCAGAAAGTGTAACTCAAGTGTTATCAAAGGGTGGTGCGTTGGCATCCTTACCAGGGGTGTTGCTCTTACCTTTCTTACTCTTATTCTTACTCTTTGGTCTAGGAAATACATGACCGCATCTAGGTGTAGAGGTAAAATTTAGAGTGCCTTTCCCAACATCTATGACTGCTCCCATGAGTTTCAGCAGGGATCTTCCAAACGTGATTTGTCCCGTCCCTACACATTCAATAACGAGATAATTAGTGGATACCGTCCTTCCAAGAAAGGTTGTGAAAACACCTTCAGCTATACCCTTAGGAATTACAACAGAGTTATCCGTAAGAGTTATTTCTTCTCCTCCTTCAGTAAGTTCCCAAAGTGTCAAAGATTTATAAATATTTTCAGGCATAAGGGCAAAACTCGGACATAATATCACAACGAGCAGAAAAAATTTCACCGCCAATAGTAGCTTTAATGGTAGGCACCCACATTGAAGGTTCGAAGCTTAATGGAACATAATCATAGTATTCGCGAATTCGGTTATACACTTCTTTTAAACAAGATATATTTGTTTCAATAGTGTTTAATCTATTATGCATACTAGCATGACATGGATCAAAATTATTATCGAGCTAAATGATGTAATCAATTTCCTTATAGCATTAAAAGCTTGATCCCCATCACAATGAAGGAAATCTCCTCCCACTACAGACATCTAAGGCATATCTATAACGAAGAATAAGTCCAAAATAGAAATTACTAAGGAGCAAGCTTAAGGTCATTTTAGGTTCAGTTTTACTATAAGAATCAAAAATTCTAGACCATGCTTCTTTAAAATTCTCTTCACCTCCTTGTTTAAAAGTGAAGATTGATTCCTCAAGTGATAGAGTAACAACTACGGGACTAGACATGATAATAAAGTAAATGCGAGTAACTAATTTTTTTGTGTTTTTGATATAGCAAACAAGACAGTAAATAAAGTAAAGCTAGCAACTAATTTTTTTGTGTTTTGATATAAGTGCAGCAAACAAAGTAGTAAATAAAATAAAGCAAGACAAAAACAAAGTAAAGAGATTGGGAAGTGGAGACTCCCCTTGCAGCGTGTCTTGATCTCCCCGGCAACGGCGCCAGAAATTTGCTTGATGCGTGTAATTGACACGTTCGTTGGGAACCCCAAGAGGAAGGTATGATGCGCACAACAGCAAGTTTTCCCGCAGAAAGAAACCAAGGTTTATCGAACCAAGAGGAGCCAAGAAGCACGTTGAAGGTTGATGGCGGCGGGATGTAGTGCGGCGCAACACCAGGGATTCCGGCGCCAACGTGGAACCCGCACAACACAACCAAAGTACTTTGCCCCAACGAAACAGATGAGGTTGTCAATCTCACCGGCTTGCTGTAACAAAGGATTAACCGTATTGTGTGGAAGATGATTGTTTGCAAGAAAACAAGTAAAGAACAAGTATTGCAAGCAGATTTGTATTTCAAGATAAAAGAATGGACCGGGGTCCACAGCTCACTTAAGGTGTCTCTCCCATAAGATAAAAGCATGTTGGGTGAACAAATTACAATCGGGCAATTGACAAATAGAGAGGGCATAACAATGCACATACATGTCATGATAAGTATAGTGAGATTTAATTGGGCATTACGACAAAGTACATAGACCGCCATCCAACCGCATCTATGCCTAAAAAGTCCACCTTCGAAGTTATCATCCGAACCCCTTCCAAGTATTAAGTTGCAAAGCAACAGACAATTGCATTAAGTATGGTGCGTAATGTAATCAACAACTACATCCTTAGACATAGCATCAATGTTTTATCCCTAGTGGCAACAACGACAACACAACCTTAGAACTTTTCGTCACTATCCCGGTATCAATGGAGGCATGAACCCACTATCGAGCATAAATACTCCCTCTTGGAGTTAAGAGCAAAAACTTGGCCGAGCCTCTACTAATAACGGAGAGCATGCAAGATCATAAACAACACATAGGTAATAACTTGATAATTAACATAACATGGTATTCTCTATCCATCGGATCCCGACAAACACAACATATAGCATTACGGATAGATGATCTTGATCATGTTAGGCAGCTCACAAGATCCAACAATGAAGCACAATGAGGAGAAGACAACCATCTAGCTACTGCTATGGACCCATAGTCCAGGGGTGAACTACTCACTCAACACTCCGGAGGCGACCATGGCGGTGAAGAGTCCTCCGGGAGATGAATCCCCTCTCCGGCAGGGTGCCGGAGGAGATCTCCAGAATCCCCCGAGATGGGATTGGCGGCGGTGGCGTCTCTGGAAGGTTTTCCGTATCGTGGTTCTTCGTTCTTGGGTTTTCGCGACGGAGGCTTTAAGTAGGCGGAAGGGCAACGTGGGGGGCCACACGAGGGCCCCACACCATAGGTCGGCGCGACCAGGGCCTGGGCCGTGTCGCCCTATGGTGGCGGCGCCTCGTGGCCCCACTTCGACTCCTCTTCGGTCTTCTGGAAGCTTCGTGGCAAAATAGGACCCTGGGCGTTGATTTCGTCCAATTCCGAGAATATTTCGTTACTAGGATTTCGAAACCAAAAACAGCAGAAAACAAAGAATCGGCTCTTCGGCATCTTGTTAATAGGTTAGTTCCAGAAAATGCACGAATATGACATAAAGTGTGCATAAAACATGTAGATATCATCAATAATGTGGCATGGAACATAAGAAATTATCGATACGTCGGAGACGTATCATGCGCCGCACTACATCCCGCCGCCATCAACCTTCAACGTGCTTCTTGGCTCCTACTGGTTCGATAAACCTTGGTTTCTTACTGAGGGAAACTTGCTGCTGTATGCATCACACCTTCCACTTGGGGTTCCCAACGGATGCGTGTTGTACGCGTATCAGTAGCCTACCCCGCGGGTGAAGCATATGTGTCATACTTCGTGATCTCTTCATGAGTTTACTAGAGATCACCCTAATCTCATAGATTGCGACATTTAACAATCGGACTCATATAGGTGTGTTATTTCAAGAATGCTCTGTAGGACAACATCTTTGCTAAAATAGCCAACATAAACACATCAAGACTTGTTGTCAACCTGCCTTACATCAATTGAGAGTTGTGCATCTTCACATAGAGATGGTTACATAATACTCTCCTCAATTAAACCACTAGTTTGTTCTTCCCAGGTCCTAATTCACGGGATCTCCGATCACAAAGGTTGGGTTACCACTATGGTGTAATATCAACGGGTCTCAAACCCATCTCACTCGATGCACTTTCTATCACATTACGTGATAGTCCCTTTGTAAAGGGATCTGCCAGGTTTTTGTCTTTTTGAATATATGTAACCGTTATTACTCCGGAGTTTCGCAATTTCCTGACAGACTTCAAACGTCTCTTGACGTGTCTCGATGACTTCGCGTTATCCTTAGAATTGTTCACTTTAACAATTACAGTTTGATTGTCACAATTCAAAAGGATTGCCGGAACAGGTTTTTCAACCACATGCAAATTCCATCAAGAGCTCACGTAACCATTCTGATTCAACAGTGGTTGTGTCTAAAGCAGTAAGTTCTGCTTCCATAGTTGACCTCGTCAATATGATTTGCTTGCAAGATCTCCATGACACTGCGCCACCTCCAAAGGTAAATACATACCCACTAGTAGCGTAGAGATTAGCTACACCGGAGATCCAATTTGAATCACTATATCCTTCAAGCACATCTGGGTGTCCTGAATAGTGAATCCCATAACTCATTGTACCACATAGGTAGCGCATGACCCTATCAAGTGCATGCCAATGATCAGTACCCGAGTTTGACATGAACCTACTCAACTTGCTAACATCAAAAGAGATGTCAGGTCTACTCGCGCTCGCTAAGTACATGAGTGAGCCAACGATCTGAGAATATCTCAATTGATCTATGGAAATCCTCCGGTTCTTGCGTAATGTCACACTAGGATCATAAAGGTGTTGGAGAAGACTTGCTATCAATATAGCCGAACCGGCTCAAGGTCTTCTCAACATAATGGGATTGCGTTAGAGTAATCCCACTCTCATCCTTAATTAGCTTGATGTTTAGAATCACATCAGCTTCTCCCAGATCTTTCATATCAAAGCACTTTGATAAGAAATACTTGACTTCGTGTATTACTTTCATGTTTGTACCAAAGATCAGAATATCATCCACATACAAACATAGTATAACACCTTCGCCCCCACCATGGCGATAGTAAACGCACTTGTCAGCCTCATTAACAACAAAGCCTACGAAGTTAAACTTCGTCAAACTTCTCATGCCATTGCTTAGGTGCTTGTTTTAGGCCATATAAAGATTTCAGCAACTTGCACACCTTTCTTTCTTCACCTTTTACTACAAACCCATCAGGCTGATCCATATAGATTTCCTCTTCCAACTCTCCATTAGGAAAAGCTGTTCTTACATCCATTTGATGAACGATAAGACCATAGAAGGCAGCCATAGACAGTAGTACTCGAATGGTGGTAAGTCTAGCGACAGGTGAATATGTGTCGAAGTAATCTTTGCCTTCTCTCTGTGTGTAACCTTTCGCTACAAGCGGCGCCTTGTACTTCTCAATAGTACCATCAGGTCTTAGCTTCTTCTTGAACATCCATTTGCAGCCCACGGGCTTGCATCCATGGGGTCGTCCTGATAGCTTCCAAGTTTCATTAGAAAGAATCGAGTCCATCTCATTATGGACGGCTTCTTTCCAGTCATCTGCATCTGGAGATGCATATGCCTCTGCAATGGACGTGGAAGTATCATCCACAAGGTACACAATGAAATCATCACCAAAGGATTTTTCAATCCTCCATCTCTTGCTCCGCTTAGGAGCTTCATTGTCATCCTTCTCAGTAACATTCTCATGTGATTGTTCAAAATACTCATTAGATGTACTAGATTCAGGAATTATCTCAGTAGAAATTCTAGCAATGCTGTGCATATCTTTCATAGGAAACATATTCTCCAAAAATGTTGCATCACGAGATTCCATAATAGTGTCAACATGCATATCTGCTACCTCAGATTGAACTACTAAAAATCTATAGCCTACACTTCGTGGAGCATAACCTAGAAAGATACAATCCACTGTCTTTCGTCCGAGTTTGCATTTCTTAGTAACTGGAATATTGACTATTGCCAAACGCCCACGTCGCGCGCACGTTTCGAGTCGGTTACAGATAGCCCACGGTCCGGGAGCGATCCAAAAAGACTAACTGCGACGCGTCCGTCTAGTCACCTCGAGCGCAACGCGACGCGTGTCGAATCGAGATGAGCGAGCGAGGAGGAGGAGGAACGCGCGTGAACCACTCTTCTTCTCACTCACTTACTAGTGGTGGAACAACCCACCTTATAAGGTGGTCTAACTTCCTCCCAACTTTTCATGTGAGACTAAACTTCCCACCTCTTGCCACTCCCTAGTGCGCTGCTACCAACTTGGGCTCAAACTCACATGGCTATCATTAAGTGGGCTTTGAGATTTATAGGGAAAATCTGAAATTTAGTATGGGTCACTAAATGTGGGCCCAATATTTCAACATATACTTCCTCCTTTTCAAAGTTCAGTGTCCGTACATATACTTTCTCCTTTTCAACTTCAGTTAATGCTTTCCAACTTCAGCTAAGTGTCTGATTTGTGTAGATAATGTGAATCTAACATTTCAGTGTGTAGGTGGAGGGTTCCTGGCTTAGACTCTTCAT
Organism: Lolium rigidum; assembly: GCF_022539505.1. Taxonomy (NCBI): domain Eukaryota; kingdom Viridiplantae; phylum Streptophyta; class Magnoliopsida; order Poales; family Poaceae; genus Lolium; species Lolium rigidum. Next base: position 68,580,189 of record NC_061510.1, on the reverse strand, counting down.
AATGAGAAGTATCATACATTAGTATCATGCACATGATACTAGTTTGTGATATACCTCCACGATACATAGTATCATGTGATAGTATTATAGTATCATCATAATTAATGTTTTGTAGAATCTCAATGCAAATTTATGTATATGATGTGTTTGTCATTAAGTTTTCTAGTTTTATGTGGTATGATACGGTATCATATTATGATACCATTCTCATCTGTCACCTTATTAATTGATGTGCTATATTAGATTTTTGCCAACATAGCATACATGATACTACTTATGATACTCCTACTGTGACTAATCTTATGTTACTACATTATTTTGAAGGGTTTTATCATTTCTACGACTATGACCGATCCTAATTTTAGTTTTGCCATTTGACTCATAAAAATCTCGATCTAACCATTACTCCATTTGACCACCTCTCGGTTTTGCCATTCCATAACTCTTCGCAGATCCAGCCCTTTGTTAGAGTGGGCGCATGCTTAAATTAAGCTGGGTTTTTTTTTATTCCTACTTTTCCTAGCTAATACATGGGTTGAGCTAAATTCTAGGGCTAGGCTTTCTCTTTTTATTCTTATTTTTTCTAGCTAATACATCGGTTGAACCAAATTCTAGGGTGGGATCCTTTCATTCACTTGGCTTCGCCACTGTTTGTATGTCATAACTTTCTGCTCGTAATCGGATGACGAGGAAAGACTACTGGATCGCCAGAATCAAGTTGGTGGGGATAGCTATAGCTTTCTTAGGAAAGTGTAAAATCATGTATTTTGTGTTGATTTGTAAAGAACCAATTTATCATGCGATTTGATATATACCTCTACTTCTAGTGGTCAAGCTTAATTGGAGCAGGGGGGCCAATGCCCCTCCTCCACACACACACAAGTAGTACTATGTATTTAACATACTTTTCCACATAAGTAGTACTATGTATTTAACATACTTTTCCAGTTAACGTTACTCGAAGCCACATGTAGAAGATCCCATTGTGGAATCTAATCTCCGAAGGCCTCAATTTATTAGTTTTTAATCATGCATAAATGTGTATGTCTTTCATTTTTGATATTTGAAATATATTTATTTTTTAATTTGATTATTTAGGTGCCTATCGAGATTATTGTTGTGGATGTAACAAACGACATATGTAACGTTTGGAAGCTCTCTCCATAAGAGCAGTACCTAGTGGACTGCAAGCTCCGTCATAATGATTGCAAAACGCTGGAGTGGATCGTAGATAAGTGAGGAATCACATGCGAGACAGACTACCTTTAGATGGGAGCCTGAGGTTAATTAGTCGCTCCCCACCAAAATAACAATATGTGAATCCACCGCTAACAAATATATCCTCTTAATCTATTAAGAAAAAACAGGTGCCCACAACTCTAATGAGTTCCATACGACGGAGCCACTACTAATGGATACGAGGTAGTGGCAAGCTGCAATAAGCCTGCATCTTCACGTAGCTTCTCAGTTAGTTATTGTCTATGTGTGCGCTAACTCAATAACATTTGAGGAGTTTGTACATCGACGGCAATGACATATGCGGTACGAATCTGGACGATTGTGTTTGTGTATACATCAATTAAGGTGAACATGTTCGCAGTGACCCACAGACGATTGTGTTTGTGTATACACCAGGCCGCCTCCTGGATAGAAGATTGAAACCCAAAACGACAACTAGATGGTCCAAGCCAGGTCAACTAATTAAGAGACCAGCTGGGCGGTATCGTCACAAACAATTTGGAGTGGACGGGAATCAACACTATGTTTAATTTATGTTCAAGAAGTGGTAGAGATTCAAAAATACCAAAAGAGGTGTATCAGTCAATTAACCACCCTGGACGTCTCTCCTCTCCCGCCACTCCCAGCCGATCCACTGCCTCACCGTCGATCCGTTGGATCCCTCGCCCTCCGGCGGCCGCTCCGGCGGCGGGAGGGTGGGGGATCCCCGTTTCACAGCTGTAGATAAGGTAGGTTCTGTAGGGGCTTCAGCCGGTGGCGCCGCGGAGGAGGTGAGGTCGCCGGTGTTGGTTTTGCTGCAGGTGTGCGTCTTCTCCGACGACGTCACTCGGTGGAGCTCCGTGGTGGCGCGCCTGCCTATCCCGCACCCACGGATCGGTGGATCCGTGCTATGCTCTGCTCCCCGGCCAGATCCCGTGCGGCGACGGATCTGGATCGAACCTGAAGTCGTTGATGATGAAGGATGGCGGTGTTGCGGCCGGAGTAGGATGGAGGCTCTCCGGAGTTCGAGGTCCGACGACTTCCCGTCCACTAGGGGACATCTTCCGATCCAAGGCTCTAGGGAAGATGCAGTGGCGGCGCGCCATCGGCATGTTCTGTTCCTCGCCGGCGACATCGAGTTGCAGAGGGTCTTCACTGTAATTTCAATCTCGTTTGGGTGCCTTTCTGTAATTTCTGTCTTTTAATATCGTCAGTGGTTTCCCGCAAAAAAAAACCATACTCGAAATGTGATAGTTTTTATGTAGTTTTTCTACGACAGGTGGCAGCGGGCACCGTAGTTTGTAAATTGTATCCGTACGCTCGTCGCCACCAGAAGCGAGTTTAGGCGAACGTGCAAAAAATGATGGTCAAATTGGAGGGTTAATTCCTCATCTTGTTGAGGGGGGCATTTCTATACTACAATATGCCGATGATACAATCCTTTTTTTGGAACATGACTTACTTAAAGCTGTGAATATGAAGCTAATTTTATGTATTTTTGAAGAACTGTTGGGACTTAAAATTAATTTTCATAAAAGTGAGGTCTTTTGCTTTGGAAAGGCGAAGGATTAAGAGGACGAATATAAACAGATATTTGGGTGTGATGTTGGATCTCTCCCCTTTCGATATTTAGGTATCCCGATCCATTACAGAAAACTCAGAAATTTTGATTGGTATCCAGTTGAAACAAGGTTTGAAAGCAAACTAGGATGCTGGAAAGGAAAGCTTTTATCTTATGGGGATAGATTGGTTCTTATTAATTCAGTTTTAACCAGTTTACCTATGTTCATGTTATCCTTCTTAGAAGTACCTGTCGGGGTAAGGAAAAGATTGGATTTTTATAGATCTAGATTTTCTTGGCAATCTGATGAAAATAAGAAAAAATATAGGCTTACAAAATGGAATATTGTTTGTCGGCCTAAGGATCAAGGCGGTTTAGGTATTGAAGTACTTGAACTAAAAAATAAATGCTTATTGAGTAAATGGTTGTTTAAGTTGCTTAATGAGGATGGGGTGTGGCAGGAATTATTACATAACAAGTACTTAAGGAATAAGACTTTATTGGCAATACAACCGAGGCCCACAGATTCTTCCTTTTGGAAGGGTTTAATGCGAGTAAAAGAGGAGTTTTTTAATAGAGGTTTATTTAAAATTGGTAATGGTATGAATACTCGTTTCTGGGAAGATACGTGGTTAGGGAAAACCCCTCTGGCCAATCAGTATCCATCATTATATAATATTGTGCGTCACAAAGATGTAACAGTGGCTCATGTGTTAGCCCAAAACCCTTTGAATATTAGTTTCAGACGGGCTCTGCTGGGGAACAGATGGGATGTATGGTTGCAGTTATGCCAAAAACTAATGACGGTAAATCTAAATGCTGAGAGGGATCGTTTTGTTTGGGGATTGACATCCAATGATAATTTTACGGTTAAATCTATGTATGAAGATCTTATGAGCGATCATACCCCTTATTTAAGAAAATATTTGTGGAAGGTTAAAGTTCCTTTGAAGATTCGGATATTTATGTGGTTCCTTAGTAATAAGGTTTTGTTAACTAAAGACAATTTAGCTAAACGGAATTGGAATGGTTGTATGAAATGTGTTTTTTGTGGTGCACAAGAAACCGTTGAACATCTATTCATTGACTGCCCTTTAGCTAAACTGCTTTGGCGTACAGTTAATTTCACTTTTGATCTTCCCCCTTCAACCAATATTACAAATATATTTGGTAATTGGTTAAATGGAGTAGATAGACAATCTAAAGGGTTTATCCGTGTTGGGGTTTCCGCTTTATGTTGGTCTATTTGGAGGGCAAGAAATGATATTATCTTTAACAAAAAACAATCTTTTCATTATTTGCAGGTTATTCACATGATGGCTCACTGGGTTCAGCTATGGGCTCTCCTTTCGCCGGAGGGATTACGGGATGCCATGGTTTCTGGATGCACACGGCTTCTGACGGTCGCTCAGGATATCTTGTGCCAGACTGGTTGACGTCATACTAGTAGGCTACAATGATGTGTAGTTTTACTATGCTCTTTTTATTCTGATGGTTGATTTTTGTATCAACTATAGGCGATGTTTGAGATACGTGAGATGTAAGACTTAATTATACTTGATATTAATAAAAGTTTGTGTGCATCATCATGATGCGGAAGCCGGGTTAAACTTCCCATTTCGAAAAGAAAAAAAAAGTGGGAACCGAGCATGGCAATCTCGGGGACGACCGATCTCCTCGCTCGGCAGCTGTTTGCTGGTGTTTTCATGTGTACTATTCCTAGTGTTTTCACTTAGCAACACACGAGTATATGGAGATATCTCCGATCCCCTCCAGCCCGACTGACTTTTCTAGAGAACTCTTATGATGTGGTTCGTCCGATCCTGACCTGCCGAACGGCTCGTCGCGTGTTGGTGAGTGTTTTGAGTTGGACCAGGAAATTACACCGAAAAATCGGTATATACACTGCTATCGAACAAGGCCTTATTGATTCCTGGACGACAGGTAGGCAGAGCGTTTGCCATTGCTCTCTTTGCTGATCAGGGTCGGCGTTTACTAGCTTAAGCACCATGCAGGCTCTACACTATCGGTAGTACGGGCATCGGTCACGCAACAGTTGATTATGGAGGTTATGCGTTAAGGTAGTGTTTCTAACTCCGTAAGCAGGCTGCAGACACATCTACTGTACACTAGATTCTTCACCGAAATTGCTACACACACGACAATTCACGTCCGATTTTTGTACGATGCTTCTTCCACCTCGATTCTGTGCTAGTTAATCCTCTCACCACTGCCCAAGTCCATCCCAAACCCAAAATACTGTCGAACCCCGTCAAATCTGTCCACGACTCCACCTTGATTTGGGGCTTGTGGCCAGCAGCGCTCGAGAAGAACAGCTTGAGGCCAGCTCACCACCCTCTGTGGACTCCCTCGCCCAGCTAAACGTCCCACTATGTCTCCTCCATGAACGCCGCCGCCCAGCTCGTCGTCTCCGTGATTTCCTCAGATGAAGGCGGCCACGAAGACGGAGCTGCAAAATCGAAGGAGGGGATAGACTGGGGTCGCTGGCGTTCTGTATGCGCTGCTGAAGGCGGGAGTCTACGGTGCTTTGCTCGGCGGTTGTGCTCGCTGGATTGCTGCCTCTGGTAACAGTTTGCTCCGGCTGCAGGTGCGCTCTACTAGTTGCTAGACAAATGACTTTTATCGATGTGGTGCTGCCACATAGGATCGTATAGGAATCAGACGAAAATTGTCGTACGTATAGCAGCGCTCATCCTTCACACACCAACGGCCAATTTATTCAGAGGAAGGCCATAGTACATGATTTCGATTGGGACATTCTTTTGTCAAGGATCATGACATGACCCGACATCATTTTCCGGACTGAGATGGGCATGGAGGAACAGTTCCGTGCCCTGCTGTCTCAACCAATGGATCAAAAATGAATAGACATGATTTGTTACTGTAGCATGACATCGTGGACAGCTGTTGCACTAGATACTGTGGATTGTTAGCGAAATCCTGTAGCACATGTACCGTAGATGTTCCTGTAGCAGTGTGCCTGTTCACATTCATCTACCCATCCGTTCTAGATCCAACAGCCAGAAAAAGAGGCAGGGCACGGTACTGTTGATTCGTGCCTTGTGTCTAGCAGGCACTGGATCTCAGTCCCATTTTCCTTTCCCCTTCTGGAACTAACGAGAAATCCAGCACAACACAAGGGCTTCTATATTTCAATTTGGACGCACACCCAATGCTTACACACCACGGTGAGCCAATGCTTATACTGAGTACTTGTTTTTCTTCCGTCAACTGGTCACCAAGTTTTGGCACTAGTTAAATAACAGTAACCAACGTGGCCTCATCCAGCCCATCCAAAGGAAAACGAGCGGTCCAGATCCATCTCACTCGACCGATGTCACAACGTACGGAATAACGAAACTGAAACGTCAGGGAGGGCTGGAGTAGGGGGTGGTCATCGTCTTCCTGTTCCACCACTCGCAAACTCTCCCCTCCCATTCGCCACACATCGTCTCGGCCGGCCGTCACTCACCACTCCGTCGACCCCCCTCAACCCGACCTCCACTCCCCACTCTGTCGCCCCCCTCGACGCGGCGGCCGTCGTCGGGATGACCGCCTCCTAGCAATCCAGACGGGATTTCCGGCGGAGTCCCCCGCCCTCCCCTGTTCCGCGGCTGATAGAGATCCGGGTTCTTGTCGGTAAGCTGCTATCTCTTCCTTCCCTTGATCCCCCCCAAGTTACCTCTCCTGATTTGTTTCCGGTTACTGCCTGCGCGTTCGTGATATTAGGAAATCTCTGGTTACTAGATGCGTGATTCATACTTCTTCACCGTAGGATTTTTTTTCTTGGGAGTGGGACGGCCTCCCCAAGATTCGAGATTTTCCATGGCTCTGTGTACGGATGAAATGTCCGACTGGATTTTGCTTTACAGTCCAAAAGATAAGTATACTAGTGGAATCTCTGTACCTTGCACCACGATAGAGATATGCGATTTGCACTCTGAAACTGAGGAGTAACCAGTAGGCCGGATTCGAAACTGGGTGATTGATACCTCCTTAGGATTTCAAGTCTGTTGACATTTTGAAGAAGGTAGCCAGGTACGCATTCTTGGTTTCAATTATCTGAACAGGGCTTGAGTCAGAGTAGTCATAAAGCTTTGTTGATCTCAAGCTCTACCAAATAGGCTAACTGTATGACGCTGAACATGCCATGATACAAACTCTGTTAGATCATTAGAGGCCCCAAAAAAAAAATAACAAGCCTCCCTGTTCGAAACCAGTGTGTCCAACATACCAGATCCAGCATAGGTCCGAAAAGGGTAAAAAAATACAGGAATGGAAAACTAAACATGGGAAACACAAACTGGACATAAGATATCACAGCATCCACCCCGTGTTAATTGAAACTGGGTGATTGATACCTCCGTAGGATATTAAGTGTTGAAATCTTGGAGAAGGTAGCCAGGTGAGGCATACATAGTCTCAATTATCTGAACAGGGCTTGAGTCTGAGTTTGCTAGAAACTATCTCTAAGTGAGACTGTTTGAGTAGTCATAAGCTTTGCTGATCTCAACCTCTACCGAATAGGCTCTGGATAACTGTATGACACTGAACATGCCATGATACGAACTCTGTTACTCCCTCCGATCTTATTTAATTGACTCAGATTTAGTACAAATTTGTACTAAACCTGAGTCAATTAAATAAGATCGGAGGGAGTAGATCATTAGAGGCCCCCCAAAAAAACAAGCCTCCCTGTTCGAAACCAGAGTGTTTAACATACCAGATCCAGCATAGGTCCGAAAAGAGTTAAAAAATACAGGAATGGAAAACTAAACATGGGAAGCACAAACTGGACATAAGATATCACGGCATCCACCCCGTGATACAAATGACTATTTTATTTTCTCACATTGTCTGAATACTAGGAATCATGTATTTGCTTAAGAATCGCCGTATCTACTGCAACAACATCAAAATAGCTCAATTTAGGTGTATTAGCAATTTAGTACAACCCAGAACCATCACACACACAAAAAATAACCCAGAACCTGTTATCGCTTTTACCAATCATTTAGGGCTGAACTAGACTCGTAATCTTGCATTTTGTTATATATGTTCCGAAGAAGTGTCCAGTGGCCTCTTCTTATTGCAACTACTAAATGATGTACTCCCCCCCTCCCTCCCGAAAAGGATGTCACAGATTTGTCTAAATTCGACAAATTTGCGACATCCTTTTCGGGACGGAGGGAGTATAAGCAATGTGTAGTCTATGTAGGATTTATTTGATCCTTCCGTACCTCCATTTAATGTGATGTAAGTCCTGCGTAAGCTGTACAGTAAGGGTTAGAACAAGGTGACAATATATTTTTTCCATTTATGTGCAATAAACTTAGATGGTCTTACATAACCCATAGTGGATCTCCCTAATTCGTTTTACGACTTTAGAACCCTTGGTTAGTTTCTGCTAGTTTACATGTTACATTACTGATAAGCATCTGTTTTAATTATCACTGCGAGTCTGTATGTGGTAGCACCATATAGTTTGTCTAAAACATTCTTATGTGAAACTAGTGAATGATGCTCCTTCATAGTGTCCAGCAATAAAAAAAAATTATACTAATAACTTTGAAGCATGGATTTTTGCAGGCTGACTTCCTGAGTTTCTCTCCTACTCCCTCCGTTCTAAAATAATTGACGCAACTTTATGTAGATACGTATGAATCTGTAACTAATATACGTCTATATACATGTATCTGGACAAAAATGTGACACTTATTTCAAAATGAAGGTAGTATTTTTTAAGGAAAAAAAGACACCACAGTTCGTGCCAATTTATCTTCATAGTTCATTTTGTAGTTTAGAAGTTCTATATGCACCTTAAGTTCTGTACCTATTTAATTCTTACTCGGGGCAGCTACCAGGCCGCTTGCGAAAATAGCCACCTAATCAATTATGCATCATGTCACTAATCTGTTGTCTCAGCTGCAATAGGTATATATGCAATCAGTAACTTCACTTGGTACATTCTGCACTTGTGTGTTTGCTATGTGGTTTGTGGAATTGCTAATGTGCCTGGGTACTGTATTATTGTTTCAAAAGCAAACATGATTGCATAGTTAATTATAATTCATTGCCTGACTGGTCAATTTGTTGTCTACTTGATGTTTTGATAGACTTTTCGGCTTTTGCATCTGTTGAAGTATTTTTGTATCATCTGTGAGTACATCTTACATTGAGTTTTTTTCTCAAGATAAATAGTACTGGTCAGTTTTACTGGAGAAAATGCCTTTTATGTAGGTATGGGGTTTTTTCGCTTGTGAGGTGTTCTGATTCTCTGCTGTACAGCAGGATTGCAGATGCGCAAAACGTAGTTTATCAGCTCTTCCTAATTCAACATGTGGAGTTTTGCATCAAATGCCATAGCTGGAAGTATAAAGAAAAAGGCACAGCCACCCAATCCTGATTGCTCTGATGACGATGTTTCTTCATGTGCAAGTAGAGAGGAAGGCCTTGAATGTCCAATATGCTGCGAATCATTCAACATTGTGGAGAACATTCCATATGTCTTGTGGTGTGGTCACACGATGTGCAAGAACTGTATCCTAGGTCTTCAATGGGCTGTTGTCAAGTTCCCAACCCTTCCTGTCCAGCTGCCTCTCTTCATCTCATGTCCTTGGTGCAATCTATTATCTTTCCGGCTGGTGTACAAGGGCAACCTCAAGTTCCCGCGCAAGAACTACTTCCTGCTGTGGATGGTTGAGAGCATGAACGGTGAGCGAGCAAAGTTCCATTCGTCTGGTCACGAAGGGCACCACTCGTCAGGTCCTTGCAATGGTGGCACGAGTTCAAGTCAACACCACCGAAGAACCTCTACGGCACGAGCGGAGATCTCTTCTGCCAGAGACAGAATTAACGTTGGCAACACTTCCAATACTGACAACTTCAACGTGTCCCTCTCCCTCCACAAGCTTATTGTGTGCTTCCTACAGCTGACAGCCAAGTTCCCACTCGTGATAATGTTCCTTCTCATAGTTCTCTACGCGGTCCCTGCCAGTGCTGCAGTTCTGCTCCTGTATTTTCTTATCACGTTTTTGTTTGCGCTGCCATCAGCTTTGATCCTCTACTTTGCTTATCCCACATTGGATTGGCTTGTGAGAGAGATATTCACTTAATCTGTGCTGTTGGAAATGTTAGTACGCTGTATACCTCTGCAAGACAAGTTTCATGATATCACTTGCTGTTATGGGCTCTGTATAGATTGCCCTTCTTTTTTCTTTTCTTTTATTTCTACTCTGGCCTTCTGGGGCTGTAATTTGTTGCAGCTGTCTGCTCATTGAAACTGTTGTTCTTGTCCATGAGTGACTTGAGGCTCTATTTTCCTTTTGTTATGGTCTAGTGTTGTGCACTTTTGTGGCTCCAAGTTGCGCCAATAAGTACTAAGTTCTGACTAAATCTCGAAGGGTGATGTAATGGCAATATGCCAACGGCTAACACAACAACTTTTTTTTTTTGCTTTATTCTTGACTTTCATTTCAACCTCGCTTCTTGCAAGTGATCTACTTGCATCAAATTGTAAATGTACGCAACTGATCCAATGTCAAATCCAGGGAATTAATTGAGGTGATTTATTCAGTTGCAATTATCATGGTTGTCTTTGATATGTTTATAGATGCAGATTGTTTCTATCTTGATCCTTGGTCTGGCCAATTTAGAGGATAAAACAATAGGAAGTGATGTGCATTAAGTGTAGTGGATCTTATGATATGATTAGCTCACTAACATAAAAAGTTTCGGAAACCCTAGTTTTCGAACCGCATAAGATTCATGATTGGGGAAGTTTCCAAACCGCATAAAGTGTTTGGGAGGGGTGGAAGTGATGTGCATTTTTTTTGGAGCAACCGGCAGGCTGCCTCTTCATTAATCAAGGGGGAAAAAACGAACCAAAATGTATAGGGAGGCGTATGTTTAGATTAAGGTGGTAACATAGCAAGAACCCACCAAAAAGGCAAAAAAATTAATCTGGCTCGGCCGGAATGGCCTGCCGGAAGGTGGTAAAAGCGCGCTCACGCTGTGCAATGTCTTCCCTAGCAAGATCCGCAACCTCCGGGTATGTGAGCCGAAGGCTGGTGAAGATACGACGGTTCCTTTCCTTCCACACGTTCCACACAACATAGAGAAAACGCCCGCTGATACGTCTTTGCTCTTTGCGAGGCTTTCCGGTAAGCATGTCGTCCCACCAATCTGAAATGGAGATGAAGGAGGATCTGGAGTCGGCGGAGTCGTCATTATCCCAGGACCTGGCCATGTTACAGATGGCCCCAGTAAAGGGGCAGTCTTTACAAAGATGCACAGTCGTTTCGGGCGCTCGTCGACAAAGCGGGCAAACAGGGTCATGGGTCCAACCTAGGATGGCTAACATGTCGGCGGTAAGTAACTTTCCGTGAAGAGCAAGCCAGACAAACAGTTTGCACTTTGGCTCAGCATGCGCGGACCAAATCTTATGCGCAGCGAAGCTGGGATGGGAACCGTGGAATTGTGCCTTGTATGCCGAGCTGGCGCTGTAATTCCCGTCTGTGGTCAAGAGCAGGAAATGGAGTCCGGGCGCGACGGGTCGAGGATGGTGGTCTGGACAATGTCCCAAATCTCCAGATATTGTGTGAACTGTATAGGGGAGTTAATCCTAGCGACGGAACGGATCCAGTTGTTGTCACTTATCTTCTTTGCGACGGAACGGTTTTTCCTTGTGGCGATAGAGAAAAGGTCAGGGCCCAGGAGGCAAGAGGACCGCGTGTGCACCAGTTATCGTGCCAGAAAGAAGTTGTTTCACCGTCACCGATGTCAATCCTTGTAGAGGCCCTGAAAAGGGACAAGTCCTTGTCGTCACAGGGAAGTTGGGAGCCTGCCCAGGGGCGCTCCGGCTCGGTCCAGTTCACCACGGCCATCGAAGGCGTAGAGCTCGCCCCGTTCTCTCGAGATCAGGCATTCCAAGGCCACCGAGTTGACCAGCGTTTTTCCTTGTGTCGCGTGCTCTCCGTCGTCGCCAGCCCAGATGAAGTTCCTGGCAATCCTATTAATCTTGTCCCTTGCCCAGGTGTAGTGGATCTTATGATATGATTAGCCCAATGACATAAAAAGTTTCCGAAACCCTAGTTTCCGAACCGCATAAGATTCATGCTTGGGGAAGTTTCTGAACCGCATAAAGTGTTCGTGAGGGGTTCAGAAACTAGGGGTTGGGAGGTGATGCTAGGGTTTAGGGTTTGGGCAAGTTTCCGAACTGCATAAAGTGGTGTGGATCTTATGTGCATAAAGTGTTGTGGATCAAAACGGACACAATGTCTGCAGGATCTTCCGCGTGCCCGCGCCCGTGGTGGCGCGACCACCTCGCTGCCGTGTTTGGAGCAGTGCTTGTATGTCGAGGTGGAGATGGTCTGCTACTACGTTGAAGCGTGTGTGCCCTTGACGTGGCTAGGTGTCCACCTCCCTCACGGGTGGCATATGAAACCTGGCAAGAGTGCCCGTCCCCTCCATTCCCACCCCGCGACCCAGCTTGTCGTTGGGAGATCCTACGCCGTTGCGCCTTCCAGCCACCGGATATGCGGCGATACGCGGCCTACGCCAGGCGCTCGCCATTGCGGGTGCGTTGGTTCAAGGCCGAGCACGATGCTCGCCACCAGAGCATCGAGGCCCACATGGAGGTCCTCGATAAATCTGACATCGACTACGAGGCGCACGAGGCCTACTAACGTTTCTAGCTTCCATAAAATAAACGTTAGCCTATATGGAATTAAACTAACGTTTATTTTACAAGCACAAAACTTAAAATAGGCTAGCTTTAAGTAGGTGCAGCAACAACAACTTAAGGTAATCAAGATAACACAAAAAAAATAACACAGGTGATACGCAAGATATAAGTACTTCGGGCACAATGGCTATCACAAAAAAAGTAAATTTGGGTATAGAGATAACTGAGACACGCGGAGACGAAGATGTATTCTTGTGTTCCCACACACGCGGTGAGGTACATCACGTTGGAGAGATGCGGGCTACCACGAAGGTCTCCCGAACACCATGAAAGCTCACCTTCTTCTCCAAGCTAATTCCATGAAGAACAAAGGCCTTTCCCTTATGGCTATCTTTTCCTCCACTCCGGAGATGGCAAGCTCCACAACCACTTCACCAGCTCCGCGAAGGAGAAGCCCAAACCTCTTTACAATCTTTCACGAAGAGGTCATCGAAGCACCAACCTCCAAACCAACTAGGAGGTCACCGTCCATGAGTAAAAACTCACGGTCTCTCAGTCGAACAAATCGTAAAGGAGAGCTCAACACTATGCAAGGATGCAAATTAGAGAGGTGTTTAAATCCTTCATACAAAAATCGTACCAAAGCAACAAGTCCTAGGGAGGAATTAGAGAGGAAGAAAAAAAAATGAGGAAATCAACAAATGACTCAAAGATCTAGATCCTAAGAGTTCCCCTCACTTAGAGGAATCGATTCATGAAGATTGTAGATCTAGATGTCCTCTTCTAAATCCCTTAGGAAGATGCAAGAATCATAGGAGGGATGGAAGAGGAAGAAAACTTTTGAGGTTCAAGAATGGGGTAGAGAAACACAGCTCAAGAATGGTTGACATAACATCCTCAAGGAGGAAGAATGGCTATTTATAGTCCAAGAGAGAAAACTAGCCGTTTGAAGGGATTTATGCGATACAATCCGATGGTAAGCTTGGCGGTGCAGGTTTACATGCCGAATGGTCTGGGGCACAGACCGACGAACTGGAATGCTCGCCGGAATATACCAGCACACAAGGCTGGTCGAGCTCATACCGGCACGCCGGTTTCCTCGTCGGTTTGAATCCGGCGAGCCAGAACTAGCTTGGCGGCTGCCGGAACATAGCTTTGTATAGCCTTTCAGCATATACCGTGAAAATTCCAATAACGAATGGTTGGTTTTGGCGGTGAGCCTGGCTCCGCGGTTTCATGCAGTTCCTTCGAAATGCAGTTTTCTTGAAAGAACTTAAACTTTTACATAGTTCCTGAATTCTGATTGAGATCCAACCAATTTTGTTGGAAATATAACGACAGATATTATGAATTGTAAAAGGTTATTTTTACATGAATTTAGAGGTGAAGCCTCTCTACACAAAGAAGCGGTAAAAACGACCAAACTAAAAAAACACAATAGAAGATGCATATGGTTTTCGTTTTCCATAACTTGGACTTGTTGAAAAGCTACCAAAAAGGTCAAGAACCTCAAATATAGAAACAACAAGAATAATGGGATGCAAATCATGCAAAGGGTGGAGCTTCCTAATACTGTGTGATCAAGTTACCCAACTGAAATCTTCTCCTTATAGTGCGACTATCTATCCTATAACCTAGTCTCCGAAAAACCACCTTGAGACTGGTTAAAGAAAAACCTAGCAAGGCCATACCTTTGCCTTGCGCATCCCATTTGATCTTGATGAGCACGCTTCAAGCTCCATTCAAATCGGAATATTTCACTTGATCATTGTTGCTTTGTGAAGACACATAGTTTGCTCCCCCCCCCCCCCCCATACACGACTATGTGATAGTTTCATTAAGGCATTCTTCACATGTGCATTATCACCATATGAATGACAAGTTTCAAGCATATGATCTTCTCGAGATGCTCATCTTGAACTTACCCTTCTCAACCTTGATGATGATCACCACTTGATGTCATCCTCTCATGGGTTATGTGAGATCTTAATCTTGATGCACTCCCATGGCAAGATACCTAACCCACATAGAGAACACAAAGACACACATATGATGGGTTAATTCACAAAGCATAATTGACAACGCTTACCCTAGCACAAGATCACATGATCCAAAGTGGTACAATCTTTATGCTTCATGTGTTGACCAACTTTAATTCAATCTTCACTCTTATTCTTGTTCAGTCTTGTATATTCTCATGCTCTATCATACTATCTTGAGGTACATAAGGAACTCTTGAAATCTTAGTCAACCATAGCTCAACACATGAGACTATCATGACATCAACTTAGAGCCATATCTTGAATTCTTCTCTTGAAATCAAACTCTCAAGATCTTGATCATATCATATTCTTATCTTCAAATAGATGATCTTGATGCCAATACTCAAGGTATATCATTATCTTCATGGCATCCACACTTGAATCCAATACTTGGACTACAAGCTTACCTATGAAACATTCCTTCATATAAACTCAATGAAAACATTAGTCTATAGGAATTGCCATTAATTATGAAAACCACACATAGGGGCAATATACCCTTATAACACCCAATACGTGGAGCCGCTCCCATGGGTGTCGGTGTTCCTCCCGGGAGGCCTACATCTAGGACACCGCCAGCCGGAAGACGACGACGTGGACTACGAGCCAATGGAGGAAGCGGATCGAACGAAGGAGGAGGCTGGCGCGTGCTCCATGTCCATCTCAAAGGCCGAGGTGCGCGCCAAGTGGATTGGCCCCGTGGAGGCCATCCACATCTCGCAGCAGGCCACGGAGGTGCCGACACCGCTAGCAGTGAAGTAGCTACTACTGCCTCCTCTGGCGGACAATGTGTGGCCACCGATGTAGGTTTTCATCGACTTTGGTGAGGAGGACTAAAAGCTGGCGGCACCGGCGAGAAGGACACATATTTGTTTTCCTTTTTCCTGCCAACTCTGAACTTTTGGGCCCACTTCCAAGCCCTATACATTATGTAAATTATGTTTATATATGTTTTCCATGTTGACTTTTTTGCAGTTTGAGGTTGTTGTGGCCGTTGGCCTATTCGCGGACCGGTATAAACGAACCATTGTAGATACTTTTAGGATCTTAAATGATGTCTATCGTTGGGGTTGCCTCTGGGAAAGCAGGACCAAAGCATCATCCTCTTGGATGGACCATCAAAGTGCCAAATGACACACTTTTTTTTGCAAAAATTTCACCATTCTATTAAAAATCATCAACATCAGTACAAAGATGTTTAAAAGTAATTAAATTTACAAATATTTCATTGGACCACCTACGACGACTACAAACACTAGCGCAAGCCGAAGGCGCCCCGCCATCCCCGCCCCTCCATCACCGGAGCCATGCAAAGTTTGTCGTACTAGAGCTTGTTGTAGTAGGCAGACGCGAAGTCGTCGTGCTAAGGCTCCAAAGGACCATCGCACCAGAGCAACAACCATCGTCAATGATGACAACCGTAGATAGATAGAGAGTGACTTAAAACCACACAATCGAACACGAAAAACGGCTGGATCACGGGAGATCCGCCGGATACACAACTCCACATGCCATTCGTTGGTCCTAGATGCACCACCAGAGTAAGGATAGCACGGGGAGAAACTTATTATGATTCAGAAAGTAGCCATCTCGTCTCACCACCTTGAAGAAGATACTGAAAACAAACTACACGAAGAGCCGAAACCTTCCTACCAACGAGAGGGCACGATTTGCCACATCTACAAAACCCAGGAGGCTACCCGAGGCGGAGCGGACCAGAGGTCAAATGACACACTTTGACCTTTTGGTCTTAGCACACCTTGCAATGCAATGCTTATATAGTACTACCTCCGTTTCAAGGAATAAGGCGCCCTCGTTTTACGTGTTTTTTGTTTGACCAAGAATAACTTCAAATATATAAAGATTGTTTGTATGAAATTAGTATCATTAAAAAGTTCTTTTCAATACGAATCCAACGATACTAATTACATATAATATAATCGAGATTTTGTTGCTCAATTTTTATGGTCAAAGTTCGTCTTGGAATGCGTGTGCGCCTTATTCCTTGAAACGGAGGTGAGTTAATAAGACTTGATCCGCTGGCTGTTGGAGCACGGATGAAACGTACTGCACACATGTGTGTGTCATGGAGATCTGCGCCGCACACATGTGGCTGATTATTTATTAAACTTGATTTTTTTTTTTTTTTTTGAACAAAGAAGGCCCCGAAGGACCTAGATACTGATTATATTAATAAAAAGACAGTACATATTGCTTACAAACCCAAAGAGAACCAGGGCATACAACTTGGTCCCTAGAATTTGCAAAGAGGACCCCAACAATCTGGAGGAAAACGCGATCGGGTCCAAGATCTCGCCTGCACGAGCACAGCACCGCCGTCGCCGGGGACGGAGCCACTTGGGACGATGATGCCTCCATGGCCACATCATGGAACTCGCTAGGCCAGAGTCACTGCCTCCCATCTGGCACGCCGGCCGGGAGGAAAGATGGCCGCCCTTCGGCCAGATTTTGATTGAATCTAGCTGATCCTACAGTTTATTACAATGTTTGTCTGAATCCAGTAGGATCAGGTAAGCTTTAAATATTGACTGATATTGGTACTCAAGGGTTGTCTTGTTGTTCGAGCACACGTGACCTAGTACTATAGTATCTTGAGGAGATTGGCCAACACAGATTACAGAGCATAGCCATCAACGACGTTGAAGTGAAACTGATGCAGGCAGCATCAATGTGAGTTGTGTCCTTGAGAAGGAAATGCATGGCATCATGGGTGTTGGGTGCAGGGGGAGTAGTAGTTCATAGTATGAAACTGCAAACATGAGTTGTAGTAAGAGCATCTTTAGCAGGGACCATAAAAACGCGAACTAAAAAAGTGAAGTTTAGTTCACCGAACTCGTGTATTCTAATCGTAAAATGGCTGGTACAGAAAAGAGCCCGTAAACCAAAACTGTAAAATATGATTTGGTTTACAGTTTTGGTTTATGGGCTCTGTTCTACGCTAGCGGGTCCCGAACCCGTAAAAACAGGATTTTATCAAAAACTTTGCATATGATCAAACAAATAAACAAACGACACAATCAAATGCAAACAATCCATGCATAGTTCATAGTGTAGACATCAAATGACACAATCAAAGCAAACAGTTCATAGTTCACACTCTCCTCTCACCGCCGGCATCAAACCGAGGTTGACCCGCCGTGACCATCATCGCTAGCACTTCCAGAGCCACCACCTCCAGGAGTCACCAAGCCACCAACAGTTGCCTCTTGACGAGCTAGTCTTCGTCTTGCCGTGATCTCCGCCAAGGCCTCCTTCCACCACTCCAGTTGTTGCTTATTCATGTCCTTAGTGTTCATCATCATGATCTCACTCTCTTCGGCCAATAGTTGTTTCATTGCTTTGGCCTTCTTCACATTGATCCTCATCTCTTTCAACTTGGCCTTGTTCCTTGATTCCTCTCGGTTGGCTTCAAGCTTGGCAAGGCTCACCTCCTTCTTCGTCTCGATGATTACAAGCTTGGTCTCCAAAGTCTTCGATGCTATCACCTCCTTGGACTTCATCATTTGATCAAACTTGTCCCTCAATACTGCAGCCCCCCCTCGAGCTTGAGCCTCTCCTTGGCCTTCTTGTTCCCCTCCGGCTTGTCAGCATTCCGGCCCTCCTTCTCGTCCGCGGTGTCGTCGAGTGCAACCATTGCAGCTTTCTTCGGTGCTACTTCTTCATCCCTCAATTTCCACTTGGGGAGGTGTTGAAGCACATCAAAGCAATGACGCATGGTGAAGCTCTTGCCCTTGCTGTCGGCCATGTCTCTCTACCTCGCATCGGCAATTCGGTCCTACATTTGCAAAACCAACCAAGAAATCGTCAATATGTCACCAAAGCGAAACTACAATTATACAAAATGAAATATGCACTCACATATTCGTCCACAGTTGCGCCGCTAGGAGGATTGGACACCACTTGGTCCATTGCTGCTGCCCACCGGCTGTAGGCCGGTTTGATCTCATCCCAACATCCTTGGAGGGATCGGTACGTGCAATCGACAGGATGGCGAACGCGCGGCATAAGTTTATGGAACTTGTCCTCGATGCGTTGCCAATAGCGCTTCCTTGTTTGATCGGTGCCGGAGATGGCATCCATCCCCACGGAGGCCTAAGCTTGACACAAGGTGGCGTCTTCAATTTCTGTGTAGTTGTTGGCCCGCCTCTTCTTCCTATTTCCATCGGCCTCCACCTCGACCACACCCTCGTCCCCTTCATCTTCTTCCCCTTCGTCCCCTTCTTCCCTTTCGTCCCCGCTGTCGTCCTCATCTCCGCCCATCGCAGTGTTGAACGGAGGGAGTGGGTTAATGTTCACCTCGTCCAACATCTCCATGTACGAGGTGTTCTCGTTCCTAACTGTACGTGGCCTCAATATCTACTCACAATGAAAAATCGAGGAAGAGTTGATGTGTACCTTGTTGGCCCGTCGTCGAGCACGTCCTGGGCGACGTTCGCGGTGGCTTCCGGTGGCGGCGGCGATGTTGGCGGGGAGGGGAACGGAGGCGGGGCGCCACGGCTCGTCGACGCCTTCACTTTCGTCCTTTTGGGCGCCGAATTCTTTGGTTTCACATGGGATGCCTTCGGCTTCGTTGCCACGGTCGGGACATCACCGGTGGCCGCCGCGGCACCGGATTGCGGGACCACATGCGTCCCCGCGCGCCGCCGCTTCACCACGCTCGTCGACGAGACCGTGGTTGCTACTTCCACGGTGTCGCAGGGGTTGCAGGGGTCGCCAGGGTGGTTGGTGGAGCGGTAGAAGCTCCGGCGACCGCGGGAGAGGGTGGCGGCGCCTGCGAGCTAGCAACGGCGGCCGACTGGGTCGATTGGAGACTCATCGTAGAGAAATCGGTCGACGGCGGCGCAGAGGAAGGTGGTGGCGCGTAGATCGGCAACGATGGCGGGGTTGGGAGGAGCTGAAACTTCCCTCGCGCGCAAACTAGGAATTGTGTTCGGGCTGCGTTCGGTTCGATCCGTTGGCCCCTACAAATACAGGCCGAGTAGGTTTTGGTCTTGGCCCGAAAAAAATATTTTCAGTTTTGCCTCGTTTATGGTCACTGATCGGCGCTATTTTTCAGTCCGAACCCGTAAACTGGCGGTTATTTTTCTGTTTTGGGCTTTTTTAGACTCTGGTAGAGATGCTCTAACCGGTACATGTAAAAGTCATTCCCAAGAAGAATTGCTAACTTGCCAGTAGGTAGAATCTCCAGCTAGCTTGTGTCTGAAGGAAGGAGTGGAGAAAAAAGAAGGCTCGTTTGTTCGATCCTTTCTCTTTTAGCCACCCCCCATGTCTGTCTATTTTACAAATATTTCAGAAATTGAAACCATCATCCAAAATGCATGTTCAATTACCAACCATTATCCTAAATGTATATCAACCATCACCCGAGAATAGTGCGTAAAACTAAACTTCATCTGTAGCTGCCAATAATCCATCAGCTATTCTCTCCCTGGTTACTTTCATGAGAGCATCATCAGCTATCCTTTTCCTTTTTGCCGCAGCTGCAGCCATTTCAGAATTAACTCCATCCTCATCGCTCTCACTCTGACTTGTGCTCATCTAAAACACAATATAAAAGCAAATAAAATGTCATGATACATAGCCACAAATTAAACATAACAGCATTTTTTTTAGAAATGGGTATCACCCGGCCTCTGCATCAAATAGATGCACACAGCCATTTATTGATCAAATTCAAGTCTAGGAGTCTTAAAATTCTTACAAGCTCAACCTCAACGATCACATAAGGTGCTCACGAAAATAAGCCAGCAAAAGAGTGAAACAAACTTAGAATACATGATACTCCTATGTATACTGTATCCTATCAGCATGCTGCCAACCACCCTGGCTGAAGATAGCCCGAACGACCGCCATCAATCGAGTGCATCCAGACTCCATAGGTATACGCTGGTCCTCCGGCTGCAGTTACGACCACATGTGAATCCAGTAAGTAGCCCTGTGAATAACCTGCAAAAAGAAGACACCTTCCGCTCTGTTAAAGACAATCTCATTACGACAATTCCAAATTGCCCATAATAAAGCACAAACTCCTACACGAATTCGAGCTTTTGTTTTCTTATCTATCCCATTAAGCCAATTACCAAATAAATTCTTGATATTCGCAGGTGGTGAAATATTGAAGGTAAAATGAACAACTCTCCAAATTAATCTTGCAAAAGGGCACTTAATAAAGAGATGCTCAATGGATTCATCAGCAGTACAAAAAGCACATTTCTTTGATCCTGTCCAATTCCGTTTAGTTAAGTTATCCTTAGTAAGTAAAACTTTTTTATTTAAGAACCACATAAAAATCCGGATCTTTAGTGGAACTTTTAACCTCCATATGTATTTCTTGAGGAAAACAGTATGGTCATTCATGAAATCAACATACATCGACTTTACCGAAAACTCTCCATTTGCAGTAAGCCGCCAAATGAATTTGTCTGGATCCTCCGACAATTGCACCTCAATTAGGCGCTGTAGCAAATTTAGCCAAGATGTCCATTTGTCATGAGATAATGTCCTTCTGAAACTAATATTCAGTGGTACAGTACCCATAACCTCAGCTACTGTAGCATTTTTATTTCTTGTAATGTTATATAATGACTCATACTGGTCAGCGAGAGGTTGTGTCCCTAGCCAAGTATCTTCCCAAAATCTAGTTTTTTGTCCATCACCAATGACAAACAAACCGCGTTTGAAAAAATCATTTTTGACACTCATTAAACCCTTCCAAAAGGGTGAGTCATTTGCATTTACCTGAACCTCCGAAAGAGTTTTAGTATTAAGATACTTATTGTGTAACAGCTCCTGCCACACCCCTTCTTCATTGAGTAATTTAAATAGCCATTTGCTAATTAAACATCTATTCTTAATATCTAAAACCTCAATCCCCAGCCCTCCTTGGTCCTTAGGTCTACATATAATATTCCATTTAGTTAGGCGATACTTCCTCTTTTTTTGATCACTTTGCCAAAAAAACCGTGATCGATAAAAATCTAGTCTTTTTCTCACCCCTTTGGGTATTAAGAAAAAGGATAGAATGAACATTGGCAAGCTACTAAGAACGGAATTAATTAGCACTAGTCGATCTCCATATGAGAGCAACTTCCCTGCCCAGCAACCCAATTTGCGTTCAAATCGATCCTCGGCTGGTTTCCATTCCTTATTTAGCAACCTTCTATAATGAATCGGTATCCCCAAGTATTTAAAAGGTAAAGCCCCAATTTCACACCCAAAAATATGTTTGTAATCATTTTGTTGCTCTTTTGCTCCCCCAAAACAATATACCTCACTCTTATGAAAGTTAATTTTTAGACCCGACAGTTGTTCAAACAAACAGAGAATAAGTTTCATATTTACCGCTTTTGCAGTATCATGTTCCAAGAACAAGATAGTGTCATCGGCATATTGAAGAATTGATACCCCTCCCTCTACTAGATGGGGTACCAATCCACCAACTTGGCCATCCTCTTTTGCCCTTGCAATAAGGATTGCCAACATATCCACTACAATGTTAAATAAAATGGGGGATAGCGGATCACCCTGTCTTAGGCCTTTTAAAGTTTGAAAATAATGTCCTATATCATCATTCACTCGAATACCAACGCTGCCCCCCTGAACAAACCTTGCAATCCAGTCACACCACAAAGGCGGGAAACATTTCATCCGCAAAGCTTGTTGCAAAAAAGACCATTTAACTTTGTCGTATGCCTTTTCAAAGTCAATTTTAAAAAGAACCCCATCCATTTTCTTCCTATGAAGCTCATGGATAGTTTCATGGAGAACCACGACTCCCTCTAATTAAAATGTCATCATACATAACAGCATATAAAATGTCATCATACATAGCCACAAATTAAACATAAGAGCAAATAAAATGTCATCATACGTAGCCACAAATTAAACATAATAGCAAATAAAATATCGTCATACATAGCCACAAATAAAAGAAACCTCAGCAAGGTTTTTGTAACCAACGGGACTCAGAAACTTGAGAGGCATATTCCCCTTTTCTTTCTCAATCACACAAAGTTTGCAAAAAATTGCAGTAGCTTCCGCATCCTAAATTGCTTTCTCTTTTACCATCTATATGTATATACGATTAAATTAAATTTGCATAAACGAGAACTAGTAGTGAACAATATAGCAGTAGTATTCATACTGTCTAATGGTACAATTGCCCATCCCATCGAAACAATATATGACCCTTAGGCAACATGGATGGGATCATGGATGGGATTGCAGTTTTCAACTAAAAAATCTCGGAAACGCCCTACATAGTTCTTTCGCAATATTGTGAGACTACCAGATTATAATTATACACATACATTGCGTTGCTAGTCTCCAAGACATGAGAGTTGACAGCACTTCATCTAACAGGAAATAACGAAACAATACGTACCTTCACTGGAGCGCGGGGCGTGGCCGATGAGCGGGAGACGGTGGAGATGACTCGTAGCCGGCGGCCGGGACGATCGGGTGCGAGGAGCAGGCCGGGAGGAGCGGGTCGGGAGGAGCAGGCCGGGAGGAACGGGTCGGCGGCGGGCGGCCGGGAGGAACGGATCGGTGGCGGGCGGCCGGGAGGAGCGGGCGCGATGTGCGGGCGGCCGAGCGGGGCGGCGGCTGGCGGAGCGAGCGAGCGCGACGCAGGGTCGAGCTGGCGGAGCGAGCGGGCGCGCGGCAGCGGCCTCTCGTGCGGGCGACGCGAGCCTGGGCGGATCGAGGGTGCGTCCCGATGCGAGGCGTGGCCGCGGGGAAAGAAAACAGTTCGGCCCAAAGAAGCTCGGGAATCGGCTATTTTCTCAATTCTCGGATTGTGGTGCTCTGTGTATATTTTTTAGAATCAATTCTGGACAATCTGGGTATTGTGGAGGCCTGTTTGTTTGAGATTCTAATTTTACAACAGCCAGAATCCAAGAATCAAGAATTTAAGCCCAAACAACACGACTGTTCTGGGAACAGATGAAGAGCATGGTTGGGATTAAAGTACCATCTTTCCATCCTAATTCATGGTCTATGGATTTGATTGACAGCAATCTCCTCAAAGAAGAAGAAAAATGCATGGTTCTATGTGGATGTTGGTCCATATGGAATGAACGAAATAAGCGTAGACATGGAGAAGGCCAAAGAACAATTCAGGCCTCGGTTCAGTGGGTGATGCAAATCACGATTGACTTGGCTCATGTGGGCAAGCAGAAATCGAAGAAACCACTGATCAAGAAGGCAAGGTGGAAGCCTCCTGATCAAGGTTGGGTAAAAATCAATACTGATGCATGCTACCATCAAGTGGCTCAATCTGGGAGTACGGGTCTAGTGGTGAGAGACAGCCAAGGAGGTTCAATACGTGCTCAAGCATTGTGGTATGATCATGCAGCAAGTGCTCATGCTATGGAAGCACATGCCATCAGGGATGGTGCGAGGCTAGCAGCTGAACGGGGATACACAAATGTTATAATTGAAAGTGATGCGAAAGAGGTTGTACGCCTGTGTGATGAAGCTGATGACAGATCCGAGATTATGGCAATCTGTCAAGATATTAGAGAGATCAAGAGAGCTTTTAATAGTTGTAGCATTTCTTTTGTTGGGCGTGAAGCAAATCAAGCTGCTCATCTTTGTGCTAAACAAGCTAGCGTTGATAGGAGGAGATGCCTGTGGATTAATTATAACCCAGGTTTTCTCAGTGACACTCTATCGAGTGATTGTAATCCTGTCGAGTAAGTAATAAAGCTCCCTGAATTCACAAAAAAAAAAAAAAAAAAAAAAGGGGTA
>NC_061510.1:68513807-68555791 GCF_022539505.1 Lolium rigidum | reverse complement strand
CGAGCCCCGTTGGTATATCGATGCGGGAGGGATCGCGAGGATCTCGAGTTTAAGGCTGTGGTTAGATTTATCTTAATTACTTTCTTGTAGTTGCGGATGCTTGCAAGGGGTATAATCACAAGTATGTATTAGTCCTAGGAAGGGCGGTACATTAGCATAGGTTCACCCACACAACACTTATCAAAACAATGAAGATTAATCAGTTGTATGTAGCGAAAGCACTAGACTAAAATCCCGTGTGTCCTCGAGAACGTTTGGTCATTATAAGTAAACAAACCGGGCTTGTCCTTTGTGCTAAAAGGGATTGGGCCACTCGCTGCAATTATTTCTCTCGCATTTTACTTACTTGTACTTTATTCATCTCGTTACATCAAAACCCCTGAATAGCTTGTCACGCGAGCATTTACGGTGAATCCTTCATCAAAGCTCGCTTGTCAACACCTTCGCTCCTCGTTGGGATCGACATTCTTACTTATCGAAGATACTACGATACACCCCCTATACTTGTGGGTTATTAGGTATCAAGTTACGATGTCGAATTTGAGGAATGTTTGCTTGAACTTTTGCTCAATTAGAGTCATTGAGTTTGGCCTTATTGGCGTTTGACGATGAAAGACCGATACTTTGCTATCGGTCCTTGGAGCGTTGACTCTGTTTTGACAATCGGAAGAATTACTTTGACAATCGGAAGAATCGAATTGCACAATTGGAAAGTCAAAATTGGAAAAGTACTCTTCATTGATCAAAAGAGGGATTTTACAAAGAAAGAGCCGATTGCTCTCAAAAGGATGATCTACTGCCTAATGCACTACTACTAGCCCTGCGAATCCCTAATCTACGGGCCGTCGCTGCCCTCGTCGTCGCCGTCTGCGCCGCTATCGGTACTGTTGCCGGCGATATCCTCCTCGTCGGCTCTTCGAAGCCCTCGCGCGGGAGCTTCGTCTTCATCTTCATCGTCGTAGTCGTCGTTGTCTTCCGACCCGGCGCGGAGGCGTTTCGCCGGCGGGTACTCGTCGAGGAGGTGTCCTCCTCCGCTTCCTCGTCTTCCTCGTCGGAAGAGGAGAAGCGGCGTCCCGGGAGAAGAGGTCGTCGTCACTCTCCTCCTCCAACCCCCATCCACTAGGAATTGAGGTTGTCCTCCCGTCCGTCGGGGAGGCATCGTCCTCTCGACCGTCGGTGAAGATCCAATCCCTCTCGTCCCACCATTCCGGGCGCAGGGCTTCGTACTGCTGTCATCGGGTCGGAGCTCGGCTCCGGCTCGGCCGGAGGAAGAGGATTGGAAGGATAGGCCCGAGAAGGCGGAGGAGGAGGAGGAGTCCATGGTGGGAGAAGGGGTTTCGAGTGCTACGAGAGGAACGGAGGGATGAGGAGGCGATGAGGAAGAAAACGGCTCGGAGGAGTTTAAATAAAAAGGATCTAGTGAAAGGCGATTCAATGCTCTGTGGCGGTTTCGAAGACATGTCGCCAAAGCCGTCAAATCGTGCGGAGAAGTTGAGAAGGCAAGGCATCATGATGAAGGATCTTGTGACGGTTACGCTCTCGCCACGACGTGACCCTACGAAGAAAAAAACGAGTGGTTTTGAAATTATCATTACCAAAACCAGGGGGCATGTGTTATCACCGGAATTTAGCCGGAGCGGGAGATGGGCCGTAATTGAGATGGGCTTGGAGGATGTGCGCATGAAGTGTCTCTAAATCGGCCTCGTAGGACATTTTGGGCTAGATTGCCCGTGTATCTGTATATTATGGTAGATTAGAATTAAGAGATAGAGTTTAGCTCGTACACGGTTAGGTTTATTCCCGAATTAGAAAGTCCACGGACTATAAATATGTACCTAGGGTTATTGAGAAAGGAGGAGGACCACGTTCTACAACAAACACAATCTAGGCGCATCGCCACCCCTTGTTTCGAGGGTTTCTTCCGGGTAAGCATCATGTTGCCTAGATCGCATCTTGCGATCTAGGCGAGTATAGGTTTATTCGTTATCCGGTGTTGCTCGTGCTTGAAGCCTTGTTGATGGCGAGTAACACTACTTATCGTAGATGTTTTGGGGCATGCATCGTTGTTCTTCGATATGCTTGCTTAGCTATGCTTGCCCCTCGATGTCTAGCCGCCCTTACACCTATCTTAGGTGTAGGCGGCATCTTACTTCGTCTTTATTTAGTGGATTTGATCTGTTATAGTTGCTCCTTGTTTTTTAAGGATTAGTTTGATATCCGTATGGTTAGGCCTTGCAAACGGGTTGAACAATCCGGTAGTGCGTTGGGTATGGTTTGCCGATCTTAGAAGGGATGTTCCGAGGAATCGACTCCATGTTGGTTTTTAGGCCTCTTTTAGGGTTAGTTTTCCATCATCTTTCGTATCTGCTAGGCTCAACTACGTGTAGGATGTTCCGGTCATACGGTGAAAACCCTAAACTATCGTAGATCCATTTAGCTTAATATTATTGAAGCAGGATACCCATGTTATTACAAGATCTAACATGAACCATGGGTCAATCGGCTCTTTGAGCCGATGAGCGAGGTAACTCGAGAGCCGATCGAGGCATATTTAATGTTTACGTGTCTACCATGCAGTAAACTAATCGAAGCGATCCAACACCTTCCTGACCAGGTATAGGTCAGGTGGCACGTCCTTGCGACCGTCAGGACGTGTGCCAGAGCATTGCGGGCCGTTGACCGAGGGACCAGGGCCCACCAGCAGTCTTGGGAGCCTCCCGGCTCTTCGTGTTGCTCTTCGCTGCTCGCCGGTGGGTTTTGGCAGGCAACAGGTTCCCGTCCCTTCCGTTCCCACCCGCGGCCCAGCTTGCCGTTGGGAGATCCTACGCCGTTGCGCCTTCCAGCCACCGGATCTACATCACGTTGGAGAGATGCGGGCTACCACGAAGGTCTCCCGAACGCCATGAAAGCTCATCTTCTTCTCCAAGCCAATTCCACGAAGGACAAAGGCCTTTCCCTTTTGGCTATCTTTTCCTCCACTCCGGAGATGGCAAGCTCCACAACCACTTCACCAGCCGTGCGAAGGAGAAGCCCGGACCTCTTTAAAATCTTCCACAAAAAGTTCATCGAAGCACCAACCTCCAAGCCAACTAGGAGGTCACCCTCCATGAGTAAAAGCTCACAGTCTCTCAGTCGAACAAATCGTAATGGAGAGATCAACACTATGCAAGGATGCAAATCAAGAACAACAAAGATATTTAAATCCTTCACACCAAAATCCTACCAAAGCAACAAATCCTAGGGAGAAATTAGAGAGGAAGAAAAAAATGACTCAAAGATCTAGATCCCAAGAGTTCCCCTCACTTAGAGGAATCGATTCATGGAGATTGTAGATCTAGATGTCCTCTTCTAAATCCCTTAGGAAGATGCAAGAATCAATGGAGGGATGGAAGAGGAAGAAAACTTTTAAGGTTCAAGAATGGTGTAGAGAAACGTAGCTCAAAGAATAGTTGGCATAACATCCTCAAGGAGGAAGAATGGCTATTTATAGTCTAAGCCAGCGGTAAGCTTGGACACATAGCTCAACACATCGGACTATCATCACATCAACTTAGACCATATCTTGAATTTTTCTCTTGAAATCAAACTCTCAAGATCTTGATCATATTATATTCTTATCTTCAAATAGATGATCTTGATGCCAATACTCAAGATATATCATTATCTTCATGACATCCATACTTGAATCCAACACTTGGAATACAAGCTTACCCGTGGAACATTTCTTCATATAAACTCAATAAAAATATTAGTCTATAGGAATTGTCATTAATTATGAAAACCACACATAGGGGCAATATACCCTTATAACACCCAATACATGGAGCCGCTCCCGTGGGTGTCGGTGTTCCTCCCGAGAGGCCTACATTTAGGACGACGCCATCCCGGAAGACGACGACGTGGAGTACGAGCCAATGGAGGAGGCGGATCGAACGGGGGAGGAGGCGTCGCGCGCTCCATGTCCATCTCAAAGGCCGTGGTGCGCGCCAAGTGGATTGGCCCCATGGAGGCCATCCACATCTCGCGAGCGAGGCCACGGAGGCGCCGACACCGCTCGCGGCGAAGCGGCTACTACGCCTCCTCGGCGGCCAATGTGTGGCCGCCGGCGTAGGTTTTCATCGACTTCGGTGAGGAGGACTAAAAGCTGGCGGCGCCAGCGAGAAGGACCACATGCCTGCACACTATTATTTGTTTTCCTTTTTTCCTGCCAACTCTGAACTTTTGGGCCCACTTCTAGGCCCTATATATTATGTAAATTATGTTTATATATGTTTTCTGCGTCGATTTTTTTGCAGTTTGAGGTTGTTGTGGCCGCTGGCCTATTCGGGGACCGGTATAAATGAACCATTGTAGATACTATTAGGATCTTAAATGATGTCCATTGTTGGGGTTGCCTGTGGGAAAGCAGGACCGAAGCATCATCCTCTTGGGTGGACCATCGAAGTGCCAAATGCCACACTTTTTTTGCGAAAATTCCACCGTTCTATTAAAAATCATCAACATAAGTACAAAGATGCCTAAAAGTAATAAAAATTACAAATATTTCATTGGACCACTTGCGACGACTACAAACACTAGCGCAAGCCGAGGCGCGCCGCCATCCTCGCCCTCCATCACCGGAGCCAGGCAAAATTTGTCGTAGTAGAACTTGTTGTAGTAGGCAGACGGGAAGTTGTCGTGCTAAGGCCCCAAAGGACCATCGCACTAGAGCAGCAACCACCGCCAATGATGACAATCATAGATCGAAAGAGAGTGACCTAAAACCACACAATCAAACACGAAAGACGGACTGGATCACGAGAGAACCGCCGGACACACAACTCAACATGCCCTCCGTCGGTGCTAGATGCACCACCAGAGTGAGGATAGCACGGGGAGAAACTTATTTTGATTCAGAAAGTAGCCGTTGTTTTATCACCTCTCAACATCTCGAAGAAGACACCGAAAATAAACTAAACGAAGAAGCGAAACCTTCCTCGCCGACGAGAGGGCACGGTTCGCGACGTCTCCAAAACCCAGGAGGCTACCCGAGGCGGAGCGGACCAGAGGCCAAATGACACACTTTGACCTTTTGGTCTTAGCACACCTTGCAATGCAATGCTTATATAGTAAGTTAATAAGACTTGATCCGCTGGCTGTTGGAGCACGGATGAAACGTACTGCACACATGTGTGTGTCATGGAGATCTGCGCCGCACACATGTGGCTGATTATTTACTAAACTTGATTGAATCTAGCTGATCCTACAGTTTATTACAATGTTTGTCTGAATCCAGAAGGATCAGGTAAGCTTTAAATATTGACTGATATTGGTACTCAAGGGTTGTCTTGTTGTTCGAGCACACGTGACCTAGTACTATAGTATCTTGAAGAGATTGGCCAACACAGATTACAGAGCATAGCCATCAACGACGTTGAAGTGAAACTGATGCAGGCAGCATCAATGTGAGTTGTGTCCTTCAGGAGGAAATGCATGGCATCATTGGTGTTGGGTGCACGGGGAGTAGTAGTTCATGGTATGAAACTGCAAACATGAGTAGTAGTAGTAACCAGTACATGTAAAAGTCATTCCCAAGAAGAATTGCTAACTTGCCAGTAGCTGGAATCTCCAACTAGCTTGTATCTGAAGGAAGGGGTGGAGAAAAAAGAAGGCTCGTTTGTTCGATCCTTTCTCTTTTTGCCACCCCCCATGTCTGTCTATTTTACAACAGTGGTTTGGACATTTGGAGATAAATTCTTTGCTCTGTTACTTAGTCTAACGAAATTCTTTGTTATTACTACTAGTAGTATAGTACTAATCAGGAACTATATTCTTAATTGTTTTTGTTTTCTGCGAGCTAGCCTGTCTGTCCATCGTCGACTCGTCGTCTTCCTCGTTACTCGTGACGACGCTACAGTACTCCTCTTCTGCTCGAGTCCCTAGGCAAGCTGGGCTTCCGTGTGTATGCGAAGTGAGCCATCCCCTCTCGTTCCCACTCTGCTCTGCCGCTGCAGCTCAGCATCTTTCTCTTCCGGGGAGAGCAGCAGCAGCACTCCATTAAAGCAGCTCCTAAAGCTCAAGAAAAATCGTTTCTTTCCTTTAGACAAAGAAAAAGAAACCACCAAAAGCGGAAAAAGCCACAGCGGCAATGGCGCCGGCGTCCTAGAGACAGAGCAGAGCGGAGCAAAGTTTCAGCTCCCACAGTCTCTCACCTATCCACTCTCTCTCGCTATCTTGTTCGCCGGCCGGGAGCCGATTAATCCTTGGTTCGCGCGACAATGGAGGCGCCGTCGTCGTCGGACCAGTACCGCAGCTCCTCGTCCTCCGCGGGCAGCCCCTCCGCCGCCGCGGCTGCCGGGCGCAGGTACTACTTCCCCAGGCCTGGCCGGCCAATCTCCTTCGAGGACTCCCCGGACTGGGGGGACGACATCACCGCCGCCGGTCCCCACACCCTCACCTCCGCCTCCCTCGCCAGCAGCTCCTACCCGTCACCATCCCCCTCCCTCCCCGAGCCTCCCGCCCCCGCCTTCAGGGAGAGGAAGGTGGCCGGCGCCGCCCTCGTCTGGAAGGAGCTTACCGTCTCCGTCCGGGATGGCGGGCGCCGCTACTGCTCCGGCCGCGTCGTGAAGGGCTCAAGCGGCTACGCGCTGCCCGGGACGCTCACCGTCGTCATGGGCCCCGCCCGCTCCGGCAAATCTACCCTCCTCAGAGCCATCGCAGGTAGGTTACCCACTCCTACTGATTGATTCAGCTCGAGCTTCTGTCACTGAATATTAATTGATAGCTCTCACACGCTCGCTCACTCACTCACTCCACTCACTCAGGGAGGCTACGCGGCGCCGAGCGGATGTATGGTGAGGTTTTCATCAATGGCGTCAAGTCACCCTTACCATATGGATCATACGTAAGCTCTTCCTCAACGCTACTGTGATTTATTGCCCATCATATCGGCCAAATGTCATTGCTTGGTGCTTTAGCACATATATCACACTTCGTCAGTGATGGCTTTCATCAGTTTTTCATGTGTTTACATTGCTGAAAACTGATGCGCTACTGTTGTTGGAGCACTTTGTAGGGGTATGTCGATCGGGATGATGTGCTAATCGAGTCTCTCACAGTACGGGAGATGTTGTACTACTCGGCGCTCTTGCAGCTTCCTGACGTCTTCTCTTCGAAGAAGGCCGCCGTGGACGACGCAATTGCGGCCATGTCGCTGGGTGACTACGCTGACAAACTCATTGGTGGGCATTGCTTTGCGAAGAGGCTTCCGACTGGTGAGAGGCGGCGGGTCAGCATTGCGAGAGAGCTTGTGATGAGGCCGCATGTTTTGTTTATCGACGAGCCTCTGTATCACCTTGACAGGTTTGTTTCTCCTCTTTATAGTTATATTTACCTCTTCAGATTCTTACTGAAAAATAGTACCTGCTGCTCATGTGTCTGCTAGTGAGGAAAAGTATATGTTTAAGCTTATATTTCGGTCTACTAAGCATGGCATAGTATGGCATTAGTGCAGTCTTGTCACAAGATTTTTTTCCCATGGTATAGCAATACCTGTAGATTAAAGCACTTGCATTTATGTGACTTCTCTTTTGTTTCTTTTGATGCAGTGTTTCTGCACTCCTCTTGATGGTAACGCTGAAGAAACTTGCAAGCACAGGGTGCACTGTCATCTTCACAATGTATCAAAGCAGCACCGAAGTTTTTGGACTTTTCGATCGGATTTGCTTGCTTTCAAACGGGAATACCCTCTTTTTTGGCGAAACACTGGCTTGCCTGCAGGTGAATAGGCTAATCTTTTATTTATTACTTTAGTGAAACGATGGTATCCAATTACGTGGACAGATTTAACTTCCTGAATGTTTTTAGTTACATGCAAGGGTCATCTAAGCTACTTTCAAATAACATGATATGCTAATTGAGTGAGATGCTATTTGCTTAATTTCACTGAATCACCGATGTCTGTGTCCAAGTTGCATTGATACAAACTAATAAGCCCACGGAAAGTAGTATTGGCACAAGATATTCCATAAAAAAACTATATATTAATGAGAGCAGTTTCTACTTTCTTATATGATCCGTATTATATAGCACTCATGTTCAATTGTCCTATAGTCACTTTCTTTCTTCCTGCTGTTGATGACCCTGTTTTTTCAATACCTCATTGTATGGCTTTCTGTACTCTTCTTACTTGGCTTTTTTCTATTGTAGCACTTCTCAAACGCTGGGTTTCCATGTCCAATCATGCAAAGTCCAACCGACCACTTCTTGCGGGCAATCAATACCGACTTCGACAGAATCATAGCCATGTGCAAAAATCTGCAGGTATCTTTTGATTTTACTGTAACATAAATTTTGATTTTTTCCTTCAGTCTTTATACTCAACTCCATGGAGATATGTACCTTTATTGTAAGAGATTAAAACCTCTGTAGCTATTTACAGGATGATCAAGGGGATTTCTCATCAGTGAGCATGGATACTGCTGTGGCAATCCGGACACTAGAAGCAACTTACAAATCATCGGCTGAATCTGCGTCTGTTGAATCAATGATTGCGAAATTGACTGAGAAGGTATTACTGTCCTACACCCTTGAATAATATCTGAGAAATCCATGTTAAATTGTTATTTGCATATTGCATATACTACCCTCATAAAACTTGTTGCATATACATGTCCCTTCAAAAAGCATGGCTTTACATCTATCAAGCCTCTCATTTTTTTTCTACATGTTGTGATGCAGGAAGGTCATTACTTGAAAGCTAAAGGCAGAGCTAGTGATGCAGCAAGAGTTGGGATTCTCACTTGGAGATCATTGATAATCATGTCAAGAGACTGGAAGTACTTCTGGAGCAGACTTGTCTTGTATATGCTTCTTGCCCTGTCAATCGGCACAATGTTTATCAACATTGGCCATTCATTGTCATCTGTAGTGGTTAGTACAACTGCCTTATAACGTTTCAACTTACTGCCTGTTTTTATTTTTCGAGCAATTTTACTAAATCTATGACTTGATGCTTGAGATTGCTTTGTTTTGACAGGTTCGGGTTTCTTCAATTTTTGTGTTTGTTTCGTTTGTCATCCTTCTAAGTGTTTGTGGAGTACCTGCTCATATCGATGAAGTCAAGGTCAGTTTTTTAAGTCTTTAAAATGGAATTGCAACATTGTGGCCACTGCCTTCTGAATAGTTCTTATTTTTTCCACCAATGCAATTGTAGTTTATCGCTGAATGATGTACTCAAATTCAATGTAGAATATGTTGTTTCGAAAAACATTAAACACCAAAACCATATAAAATATCAAGTATGATGCATAATATACTAACATAGTGTTTCCTCCTATGCAGATATATTCCCATGAGGATGCAAATCAGCATTCTGGGACATCGGTTTTCCTACTAGGCCACTTCCTATCGAGCATCCCTTTCCTATTTCTGCTGTCCATCTCGTCCTCGTTGGTTTTCTACTTTCTGATAGGCCTCAGGAATGAGTTCAACTTCCTAATGTACTTCATAATCACCATCTTCATGTGCCTGCTGGCGAATGAAGCGCTTATGATGATTGTCGCGTACATCTGGCTTGAAACTTATAAGTGCACCTTAACCCTCATTTGCTTATATGTAAGTTCACATCCTTCTCTTCTTTCAAGTAGGCCAATATTGAATGGATCAACATTAAGTAACCATGACAAACTGATTCAGGTTATCATGATGCTGGTGGCTGGATATTTCCGGATCCGAGAAGCAATACCTTCTCCCGTGTGGAACTACCCGCTGTCCTACATGTCGCTCCACACTTATGCTGTCCAGGTAAGTAGCTTATGTTCTTCTTGGGTCGTCTGGTGTCCGCATGATCTGGCATGCTAACGAGCAATGCTGCAGGGCTTGGTCGAGAACGAGTATGTCGGTACGTCGTTCGCGGTCGGCGCAACAAGGACGATCCCTGGAGTGCAGGCCGTCCGAGGCTCGTATGACATCTCGTCGTCGACAGGCGCCAAGTGGGTGAACCTCCTCGTTCTGCTCCTGATGGCGGTCGGGTACCGCGTCGTCCTGTACGTCTTGCTCCGTCTAGATGTAAGGAGACATGTGAGGCTTGGCAGAGTGAGTTGGCCTACCATCCATACTGGTGCAGCTCCAAAATGAGCCGTTAGAAGTTCTTTTTTTTGGGGGGGGGGGGGGGTGATGTTTGGCTATTCCATATGCATGTATGTATGCACCTTTGATTCCTTCGTAGGTAGGCATGGAAAGAAGAAAGAAGAACTGGATTACTAGAAGGACAGTTATGTGTAACACAGATAAATACTGAACACGTGAAACCGTTTAGTATTGAAGAGTATTCATCAAATGCCTTAGCTGTGAGCACAGAGCACTTAAGGGACCCTTTGATTTGAAGGATTTTCCTAGGAATTTTCCTGAATTCAAGCTTACAAATGTTTCCTATGGTGGTTGTTTGATTCATAGGATTAAATCCCATGGGAATATTTTCTGAGAAATCTTGTGCACTAGACTTCATAGGAAACCTAACATTCACTTCCAACATCTTTTTCTTCCTTTGTTCCTGCTTGTATCAAAATGTAGGATGACACGGAGTCAAACAAATATTAGTGGATATGAACTTCTGTAGAATTAGTGGCCTTCACACTGCAATAATGCGCCTTTCCTGTTCTTGCATTTTTAAAGTCTCTGAAGCAAAGACCGAGCTCATATAACATCAAATGCCTCATGGTACGTAGGTTTCTCTAATTAGTAACCTCAAACCCAGAAAACATCAATGTGTTAACTAGTACTTTAGAGCACATTTTGGAGGAGTTGATCAAGGTATCAAACACTACTGTCAGATTACGGGGAGTATTATAATTGGAGAACTGGTGCCATCCATTCGATGTCTATTGCCTAGATCCGTAGGAGGGGGATGCCTCCAAACATGCTCATATATTCACCATACACCATGTACATATACCCTAGTCATCAATAAGAAATCATGAACCCATGGCCATAGAGCCTTCTCCTCTGGATAAACAAACAAACAGTAGCAAACATTCCATCCCAAAAATCAACTGACGGAAGCTTTGCCGCTCTCACCGGCAAACAAAGATGGAATGAGTAGCAATAGTGACCAACGAAATAGCAGCTTGCCACAACGGCATTGACAAGGTCACAAATATCGATCATGAGAGTAGTTCACTTCGGTAGAGTTTGAGGCCGTGTGTAAGTAAGAACATTCAGCAGCAACCTTAACCTTAACCCTTTGGGCGCTGACTTAACCTTAACCCATTTCGGAAAAAAAAAAAAGCAGCAACCTTAACCCTTTGGGCGCTGACTGACCATCTGGCATTTTTCTACCTATGAAAATGATACATATTTCCAAGACATATTCTTGAAAATTCTGTAAGCCGGCTACTAGCATATCCTAAAACGTCAAACAAGGGGTCGCATACAACTAGTTCCCCTCGTATCGATTACAGGGAGCATGTGATGAATCACTCAGCACGTGAAATTATTTAGCAACGGAGAGTATTGATCAAATTCATTAACCAGCACTTCAGAGCTAATACATCATCAAAAGCATCATGGTAAGTGCCTCTAATTAGTAACCTGGAGCTCAGAAATCATCAGCAAGTTAACTAGCACTTGAGAGCTCGAACCCCTCACACCAAGTTGATCAACATACTACAGGCGAATTCAACATTAAACATATCTCATAATGGAACTACCCAAGCTTAGGTGGAAACCTCAAACACCAAGGATCAGTTGCAACGAAGCCACCACCAGACACTCCTTCAGCTACCCTGCTGCAAAACCCGATGCTGTTAGATAATTCAACAGTAAATCAAATAGGTTGAACAGTAGATGTCAGTAGACGTACTTAGTATTTAAGACCGCCTTTTTCTCTTCGAGCTCCCCCCCTCAGTCTTGGAACTTGGTGTTTCAAGGTCACTCAAATATTTCTTGCACTCATGCACATTTGCAGGCATTTTATGACCCTTTGGGAGGGTTTTACATATTATATCCAGCAGGTGATCAAATGATTCATCTGAAATCTTGAATTTTGATTTAAATTCCATCAATTCTTTAACGGTGGATATACGCGAGACTTCAGTTTGACTATGAAGGGGCTCCTCTGTTCTGGTAGAACGAACTGCAGGAGGCTCTCCATGTTCAGTCCATCTAGTATAGCCTAGCATGAAACCCCATTTCAAAAGGTGGGATCTCACCAGCGGTCGCTTGTGCATAATTCTGTTGCAGCACTCGTCACATGGGCACTTCACACCTAGCTGGTTGGCGTTAGGCATAATCTGGAAAGCGCGATCGAGAAATGCATCTGTGTTGCGCACCCACTCGGCAGAATGGCGCCCATGTTCGCTCCACCCACTGCATCCAACCACGTTGCTCTTCCTCAGACATGTTGAGCTAGTCAGAAAACTGAAACCAGAATGCACACGTCACAGTCAATTTCCCCAAAAGAGATTTTTCAGAAGAGTATAAGATTGCAAAAATGAAAGGAAACAACCAACTATCTTCAGTTTGTTAAATCACATAGCAATGAAATCAATGGCAGGTTTCTAAAAAAGCAAAACAAGGGAGGTCCCAGACAATATCTTTGTAACACCATGATATATTATCTCCAGTCATGCACTAGAAAAATAATACATCATTGCATCTAGCTAAAACGAGATTGTTGCTGCAAACACTACACCACAGTAGTAGAGCTTTGCAGAAAGAAGCAACTGAGACAACTGACATTTTATCCATGATGCACCCGGCACCCTTAATACTACTATTATACTTCTGAAGTATTCAAATTCGATAAGCGTGTGATTAGCATTCGCTTTTGAATAAAGGAAGCACCACTCATAAGTCACACAAATAGACAAATTAAAACCTTATATATCACACAGCAACTAGTTCAAAGATATGAGAGCAGCGAACACTTCAGATCATCTGAGAGAACAAGCTTACCCCAAAGTAGGAAGGCTTGGGCTCTATGATTGCTCCAGAGAAGTGGAAAAATATTTGGATGTCTCGGGCTCAGAGCTTACTAGCAAGTTAGCTAGTAGCTAACAATGTTGGCTGCAAACCAAGAAGGGCAGGTGCTGTCAGTATACAAGGGTCCAAACAAACTTGGCTCGAAAAAGGATTTTCTAATGCACAACACCTATCCAGACAAGAAAGTGCAAAAAATAGGTAAAAGCCTCTTGTAGATGCTTGCCTGATCAAATATTGTACCAAATAATACATGTATAAAAAGCACAAACCTGAGCAGAAAATTACTTCACAGCCACTACCATGGACCTGCAAGTTCACAAATGAAGGATGCATTAGAGCCACAAATACATCCGATCCAAGTATATGAAGTAAAACTGATGTGAGTGCAATTTAAATTTGACAAACATAATGTGATTAGATCTTTTAAGCATACTGGTAAGATACCCATGCTACGCTATGACAAAAAAAAATGATGTGAAACATGGTTTAGTTATATATCAAATTCATTCATTTTGATGCTTTCATTTACCGGGGGCAGTAGTAGATGAGCAAGGCTTGAAAAAGAGTGAACGGACGACCCCAACTAAGTATAAGTAGCAGAAAAAAGATAATGCTTACCTTTAGATTTCATATAGCACATAAACAATAGTTTACTGACAATGATCTAAAAACCAGTTTTTTCTCTTTTGACAGAGCAATTTGCAGAGATCTAGTAGTCAATCGCACCATCATTATGCGATGTTAGTGATGAATACAGTTTTATATTACCTTACTTCAAAGAAAGGAGTACAAAAATGTGGTAGAATTATGCACATGTCAACAATCTAGACACCTGTCATGATAGGCATGGATGTGGAGGAGAGAATAAACGGTAACCATGATACAGAGAGAACGGTAGGAGCTCACATGCTTAAAACTATGACACTTTTTTTTTTCTATCAAATGCTACCCAACTGAATAACATTAAAACTCAGCTCCTCT
The DNA here is from genome assembly GCF_022539505.1 of Lolium rigidum. NCBI lineage: Eukaryota > Viridiplantae > Streptophyta > Magnoliopsida > Poales > Poaceae > Lolium > Lolium rigidum. The sequence continues at coordinate 68,541,850 of NC_061510.1, read as the reverse complement.
ACAAACTCTAACGACGCAGGACTCAGATCTAACCTCGCCATGGGTACTTCATGAACGGAAACATAATCAGACACACAGAACTATCTAGTCAGGCTCAACCACCACCCGGGAATCACCCGTGCCATAACCCAGGGGCGGATATAGGCATGGGGCAACTAAAGCTAAAGAAGCTCTTTTGTCTAATTTTCGGTTCATAACGGCATGGCCCCAAGCTTCGAATCTGCAAAAAATGGAGTCTTCTACTCAACCTAGCTCATTTGGCCCTAGGGTTTGGAAGATCCTAACTCCACCACATAACCTGCCGAGAGAAATACTTCCTATCTGGATTCTAGAGCGGTAAACCCAAAACGAAAATACAGATCTGTGAGGAAGAAAAGGAACCTGGGCAAAATCGCAGAAAATCTGGAGGAGGGAGTTAACTAGGCTCTTGGCGAGGAGAGGTGGCGAAGCGTGTCTACTCGCGGTGGTCGGAGGAGGCAGCGGCGACAGAGTTGGGGCAAGTATCAGCGTCGGCGGGGGCTTGCTGGAGGCAGCGGCGCGGCGGAAGGCAGGGACGGTGGCGTGAATGCTAGGTGCCTAGGTCATCGACATTGGGGAAAGGAGATGCCGATAGAGCTTTTATGGAGGGTGAGTGAAATTAGCGCGCGCGCCCAGCTCAAAACGTCTCGCGCCATCTCGCGGCTAAGTTTCACTTGGGCAGCAAAATGAAAGATGTGGTTGGCCCATATTTTCAGACTGCAATTGGCCTCAGCTATCCAATGCTACTAATTGAAATAACAATTAATATGCTTGATTATATAACTCAACTCCTCTAACAATGCTCCATGATACCTTTTGTGTAGAATGATATTATCGCTTATGTCTTAGAGACACTTCAATGCCCATTTATTGGCTGTGCATATCATTGCAATATTCAAAAGTGAGTAAAAATATATCCGACTTTTTTTATTTTGTGTAGCCCATAATAATAATAAAATCGCATGGTGATTTTGCATGCTTTTAGGATATATCACGGGCAAAGTCCATGATTGTTTTCAATTTTTTAAAACTCATAAATATGATTGTTGAATTTCTTCTTATATATAGAGGGATTGCTGGATCTCATGTGCTAGAAAAACTTTTAACTTTACTCATCAATTCAATCAACTAATTACTTCACATAAACATGCTTTCAACCCATATCCTTTCTACATAACTACTATGCTCAACATAAGATTCTTATACTCAACACTCCTCGGACAGAAACATTGTCAAATAACTTGCCCTTTACAGAAATACTGTGATAAACAAAAGATTCTTATACTCAGCACTCCTCGGATGGGAAACATTGTCATATAACTTGCCCTAAATTTCAGCATTGAAAATAAATTCAATGTTTATCTCTTTTACAGTACTATGATAAACATAAGACTCTTATACTCAGCACTCATCGGATGGGAAAAGTTGTCATATAACTTGCCCTAAACTTTGGCATTACCAAAAAAAAATCTCAGCTTATATTTTTTTTATAGAACTATTGTGATAAACAAAAGATTTTTATACTCAACACTCATCGGATGGGAAACATTGTCATATAACTTGCCCTAGAATTTGGCATTAACAAAAACAATGTCAATGCATTTTTTTTTATAGAACTACTATGACAAATATAGGACTTTTATACTCATCACTCCTCAGGTGGGAAACATTGTCAAATAACTTGCCCTAAACTTTGGCATTAAGAAAAACAATTTCGACTTATATCTATCTTATACTCAGAATCTTGAGGAATAAATCGATGGTATAGAACACTCCCACACCCATGCGCGTGCGTACAAAATCCACTCTCTTAACAAAAAAACAATTTTAACTTATATCTCTTTTATAGAACTACTGTGATAAACACAATATTTTTATACTTAACACTCCTCGGATAGGAAACATTGTCATATAACTTGCCCTAAACTTCTTCATCAACAAAAACATTGTGTGCATATTTTCAGGTTTGATCGTTGGAATAGGAGTTGGTAGTGGGACATGAGCTATTATTGTACTTCCCCTAGCATTCCTCTTGACAAGGAAGCTTAGGCATCAAAGAAAACAAATGTTGAAGCGTAAGTTCCTTGTGCAAAATTGTGGGCGGGCTGACATTGCAGATAGAATGATTATAACCTTGGAAGAGCTAGAAAAGGGTGCAATTTTTTTTTTGATAAAACTTGTGAGCTTGGTGGTGGGGGCATGGTACGGTCTACAAAGGGATTTTATCGGACCTCCATGTCGTTGCCATCAAGAAACCAAAAAAATGATTCAAAAGGAGATTGATGAGTTCATCAATGAGGTTGCTATCCTATCACAAATCAACGATAGAAGTGTTGTCAAACTATGGTTATTGTCTTGAAACAGAAGTCTCGATGTTGGTCTATGAGCTCATATCCAATGGAACCCTTTACGATCATTTGCACATCAATGAACCAAATGCATTGTCATGGGATGATCGGTTGCAGATATATGCAGATAGAAACTTAGACAACCAAGTCAATGGCCTATCTTCACATGATAGTAATATAGTATCAATACCTATTATACGTAGATATATCAAGTCTGCTACCGTACTATTGGATGATACTCTAGTAGCAAAGGTAGCAGACTTTGGAGCATCAAGATCAAGGTTTAAAATAGCGTGCTAAATGAAATAACGTCGGCCTCCTTCAAACGCTATGGACGCTATATCGTGCTAATTGCGTGCTATATTTAAAATAGCGTTTTAAAAAAAAACATCAAATATAGTCTAAAAATAAAGGATTTCGCTAAAAAAGTTGGATATTTAGTCCAAAAATGACTGAATCATACATACATAACCACATACAACAAATAGATCTCCAATTTTTTAGAAGGCTAACATCAGTATTTCACAAGGCAACAACATAGTATAAATTATTTATTAAGAATCATCAACATTAGCGATATTAAGTTCTATTCTAGAAGAGGAACCAACATATTGCAGTTCATCACCACGAAAAAGTGAAAGCAACTTAGATTGAAAAAATAGCGCGCTAACGCTATGAAGTTTTTGCACGATATATCATGCTATTTCATAAATAGCCATAGCGAGCAAAATTACTAAAATTTAGCGTAGACCCTCCAAATATGCTATTGCGTGGTATTAGCGGAGAAATAGCGCGTTATTTTAAACCTTGATCAAGATACGTTCTCGTTGATAAATCAGGTTTAACAACAATGGTGCAAGGCACAAGAGGATATTTGGACCCTATGTACCTCTCCACGGGGAGGATCACGGAAAAAAGTGATGTTTACAGCTTCAGTGTCATGCTTATAGAACCTGCTAACTAGAAAAAAAATGCATTCTCATATTTTTCTTCGGAAGGTGACGGCCTTGTTGGACATTTTGCTGCCTTGTTTGCAAAAGGAAACTTGCCTCTTATACTAGATCCACAAGTTGTGGACACAAAATTAGGAAAAGTAGTGGAAGACGTGGCTAAGCTTGCATTGGCATGCATGAAATTAACGAAAGGATCATCCAACAATGAGAAGTGTCGAGTTGACACTGGAAGGTCTTCAAGCATCCAAGTCTTATGTAATGTGGTGGAGGAGGCATCACATGAGAATGGTGCTGGAAAGAGCGTCCTAACTTCTACATGCTTTCCGAATACAAAAGAATCAAGATGACAATACAGTATGGAAGAAGAGTTTGTTCAATCAGCAAAGTATCCTCGGTAGTTCTATTTATGAATGAGCATTGTAAGTAAGAGGGGAATAATAATGTAGCCCTCCCTTTGTTTATATGGCTTTATTTGTATCATGTGTCCATAGCAGAGTGTACTAACTGTGGTCTGTGGTGTCATATCCTAGTTAGAACTAGATAACTGGTGCCATCCATTAGGTGTCTATTGCCTGAAGGCACTTGTTTCAGGTATAGGGCATGTGATGAATCACTCGGACATACTGAACACTAAAAGTCATTTAGTACTTAAGAGTATTCATAACATGCGTTAACAAGAATTTAAGAGCTAATACATCATCAAAAGACTCATGGTAGGTGTCTCTACATAGTAACCTGGAGCTCAGACATCATCAATGTGTTAACTAGCACTTAGAGCTCCAATCCATTCACATCGAATTGATCAACAAAAGTACTAGGACACTCAACAGTCAACATTAAACATATCTCATAATGGAACTGGTCGTCTTTGGTGGGAACATCCAATACCAAGATCAATTGCAACGAAGCCACCACCAGACAATCCTTCAGCCACCCAGCTGCAAAAAAAGATACTGTTAGATGCTCCCTCCTGCTCAAAATATGTTGCATATAAAGTTTGGTCAAAGTCAAATTTTATAAAGTTTAACCATGTATATTGAAAAAACATTAATATATACACTGTCTAATAAATATTATTATAATTTTCATGATATATATTTTCATATTATATGCATTTGGTATCGTAAATATTTGTATTATTTCCTATATTTTTTTATCAAACTTTGCAAAGTTTAACTTGCACGAAAAATTATGCGCATCATATTATAGGCATGAGGGAGCATCTGAACAGTAAATCAAATAGATAGAACAGTAAATACCAGCAGACGTACCGCATCACTTTCGAGGTATATGACCGCGTTTTCTCTTTGAGCTCTCCCCCTCAGTCTCATCAGTCTTGATACTTGGTGTTTCAAGGTGACCCAGCAACTTCTTGCACTCTTGCACATTTGCAGGCACTTTATGACCCTCTGGGGCCGCATCACACACTATAGCCAGGAGGTCGTCAACACATTCATCTGAAAACTTGAATTTTGATTTAAGTTCCATCATTTGTTGAACGAACGATAGACATGGGAGTTCAGTTTTACTGTGAAGGGGCTCCTCTGTTCTGGTCGAACTAGCAACAGGAGGCTCTCCATGTTCGGTCCATCTAGTATAGCATAGCATGAAACCCCATTCCAAAAGGTGGGATCTCACCAGTGGTCGGTTGTGCATAATTCTGTTGCAGCACTGGGCGCATGGGCACTTCACACCCAGCTGGTTGGCGTTAGGCATAATCTGGAAAGCGCGATCGAGAAATGCATCTGTGTTCCGCACCCACTCGGCAGAATGACGTCCATGTTCACTCCACCCACTGTGCATCCAACCTCGTTGCTCTTCTTCAGACATGTTGAGCTAGTCAGAAAACTGAAAGCAGAATGCACACGTCACGGCCTATTCCCTCAGAAGAAATTTTACAGCAGAGTATGAGTTTGCAAAAAGGAAAGGAAACCACAACTGCCTTCAGTTCGTTAAATCACACAGCAACGAAGTCAATGGCAGGCTCTGAATTCACTAACAAAAATCAAAACATGGGAAATCCTGGAGAATACACTGAGTGCACCAGCATTATATGCTATTCCCACTCACGCACTAGAAAAAAAATACTATATCAATACAGCTAGCAAAATAAGAATGTTGCTGCAAATACTGCACCACATTATCAGAAGCAACTGAGACAACCACATTTTATCCATGATGCACCTTTATAATATATTTATGAAGTATTTAAATTCGATAAGCATGTGCTTAGCATTAGCTTTGGATAAAATAAGCACCACTTATGAGTCACCTAAGTAGAACAATAAATACCATATATATCACACAGCAACCAATTCAAAGATATGTGATCAGCAAATACTTCAGATCATCTGAGAGAAGTAAAAGGCTTACCGCCAAGGTAGGAAGGCTTGGGCTCTATGATTGCTCTAGGGAAGTGGAACAGTATTTGGATGTCTCAGGCTCACAGCTTTACCAGCAAGTTAGCTTCAAGCTAACAATGTCGGCTGCAAACCAAGAAGGGCAGAAAGTGTCGGTATACAAGGGTCCAAACAAACTTAGCTGGAAAAAGGATTTTCCAGTGTATTGCGCCTATCCAGACAAGGAAGTGCAAAAAATAGCACGAACCTGAGCAGAAAATTACTTCACAGCCACTACCAAGGACCTGCAAATTCACAAATGAAGAATCATAAGATAAGAACCACAAATATATCGAATCCAAGTATATGAAGTGAAACTGATGGGAATGCACTTTTAAAATTGACAAACAAAGTGCGATATGATCTTTTAAGCATCCTAGTAAGACGCTCATGCTACGCTGCCGAACCACAAAACGATGTAAAACATAGTTTAGTTATGTATGTCAAATTAATTCGCTTTGATGCTTTCATTTACCGGGGGCTGTAGTAGATACAGTAGCTTGCTTCTATGGTTGAACTTGTCTTGGCTAAGACGAGTAAGGCTCTAAAAGGAGTGCGACCACCATATAAGTATGAGTAGGAAAAATAATGCTAACCTTCAGCTTTTATATATATATCACATTAACAACATTTACTGACAATGATCTAAAACCAGCTTTCTTTCTGCTTTTGACAGAGCAGTTTGCGGAGATCTAGTCAGTTAATCAAACCACCATTATGCCATCATGTTGCAATTCATATGTCAACAATCTTAACACCTGCCACAATAGGCACGGATGTTGAGGAGAGAATTAAAGGTAGCCATAATACACAGAAGATAGAACAGTAGGAGCTCACAATCTTAAACCATGAAACGATTATTTTTTCTATCCAATGCTACCCAATTGAAATAACATTAATCTATCTAATTAGATTTAATTACTGAAATCTAACCTCGTCAAGTGTAATTCATGAACCAAAACATAATCAGAATTATCTAGTCAGGCTCAAGCTCAACGACCACCTGGGAAACACCATGTGCCATAATCCAGGGGCGGATATAGGCATGGGGCAACTGATTCTACAGCCCTAGGCTTGACAAAATTACTAGTTGCACGTTTGGTCTTTGGTAGTAATTTTTCTAATTTTAGATTGGTAACAGCATATATCCCCAACCTTCGACTCAAGGTAGCTCCTTTTAGACTTTTAGCCCTAAGTTTTGGAAGATCCTAACTCCGCCACATATAGCCTACTAAGAGAAGTAATCCTACCTAGAGCCGTACACCTAGAACTAAAATACTAGGCACAAACTGATCCGTGCGGAAGAAAAAAGAACCTGAGCAAAATCGCAGAGAATCTGGAAGGGGGAGGAGGAGGAGGAGGAGGAGGAGGAGGAGGAGGAGGAGGAGGGCGTTTACTAGGTTCTTCGCGAGGATAGGTGGCGAAGTGTGTAGATCTGCGGTGGTTGGGGAGCCGGCGGCGGACGGGGTTGCGGCTATGGGTACCAGCGTCGGCGGGGGCATTGCCTGGGCGTAGGAGGCCGCGAGATGCGGGGACTAGGTTATGGTATGGGCAATCGACGGTCTGTTTGGAGTGCGCGGAATTTGCGCGCGCGCGCAGCCCAAATTCCGTCTCGCGGCAAAGTTTCACTTTGCTGGTTGCTTGCCACGTGTTTAGGTTGTTTTAGGGTTGCTACATGTTCTATGCATGGAGGGGTAGATCGGTTCCCCCTCCTCTAGTCAGCCTTGCCAGCGTTAGGAGGGGTGGGAAACTCGATCTAGGCATGAATTTTTTGATTAAAGTAGTATTTTCATAGATTAGATTATAGATTAATAGATGTCTTCTTCTTGATCTCCACCTTAGTGAAGATGACATCGTTTGTAATAAGCGTTCGACGACGAGATCTTCTTCACGATGTCAATGGTGGTGTTGGAAGATTACAATTCTCTAGGTATGTGTCTTTAGATCTTGCTTTGGCGGATCAATTTTAGATCTTTTCTCAAGGTTGCCGCGAGGAAAATTGTCCTTGCAACATTTATCCCGGCTGCTACGTCCTCGACAATGGTGATTCGTATTCGCGACTCTCCAATGACTCTGACCAAGCTGTTCGATTATTTTTCTCTAGCATATTGGTGTTGGTACTTTTGCCGATGTTGCTTGAATATTATAATGGTTGCACACGTGCACGTAGCCTTGACATTGCGGCTCGAATTAAAATTATGGGAGAACCTTCGTTGGTATTCACACGTCTATGGTCTGGTGTTTATCATCAGCTGCTTTCAGAAAAGTACATGATTGTGTCATTGAATAAGAAAGAGTTTGAAGACCTTCAAGATTTGTTTGTTTCTTTAATAATTTATTTTGTAACAATTGAAATAAGCTCGTGTATCTCTATCATGTAATATTTATTATAAATATGTGGTATTGATTACAAAAAAAAACACCAGATCGATAGCAAGAACACTAACAGCTAGAAAGTCAGGGATACAATCCAGCCAGTTGTCCTTCCCATCCAATGTGCAAGCAAACTTGGCAGGAAGATAGGCAGGATACATATTGAATAGTAAAAGAACTAAAATTCAAAGCAAGCTCTCCTATATCAAGTAGTAGAATTGGTCTCCGGTAGAACAAGACCGTGACGAGATTTCTAGAGGTCAACAACCTCTAGGCAGTCTGTCTCCGCCACCACTCTTGCTCCTAAAAAGGTAGCGGATGAAGATCTTGCGACTCCTCTAACTCTAGCCTTTTGAGCTTCTAGTGAAAGACCTGTATCAGTGTTTATCTTGGTGGCATCGTCTTCAGGAGGTCTCCATCCATGACCTGATAGAATCGATGTATGCTTCTTAGATATGGAAAACACGACAAGGGCTTCCTTCGTCATATGTCAAGTTGTTCCTCGAATTCTAGATCCCTACATAGTGGTAATGATTTTTGCTCGATCTGTCTCCGAAAATCTTTGATCACAGAGAATATCTCTTGACCACGTTGTGAGGGTGGAATCTTGGCATTGAAAACACAAAACCATTTCTCAGCCTCATCCCAAAACCTCTTGGCATGATTACATGCAATTAAGCATGCATCAAGTCTTCATCCGCTCCAAGGCATATTTCGCATCAGTCTAGCTAAGCTATATGTCTATGCTTCACTGCTTCAGGATACTTTCAGCAACTAAGATATACCACGCAATACCCTCCACCAAATAACCCTAATCATTGGCATATATGACATTCAGTTTTCAGATAGTAGACCACATCCTTTTTTGTCGATGAAGATTATGTGATCGCCCCTTCGTCTAGAGTTAAATAATTGTTGCGGCTCATTAGAGCATGATATACTGACTTCAAAAAGTAGTTTCCCCTCTCCCGCAATGGAACATCAGCGTCGGCAACCAACAAAAGCATCAGCGCCCAACAAAATGCATCAACGCCCACCAAGAACGATAAAATGTATATCAACGACCAACAAGATCAATGCGGCCGAGAAGGAATGCATAATTTTTTTCACCTCCCTGGCATTCCGTCGAGGACTTGGTGGGCATGTATGTCGGTGTCGATTGTGGCGGCTGCACACGCCGGTTGACGAGGCGCAGAGGTTGCCGGAGGCGCGGTATGAGCCGCTGGACTAGGAGTAGCCTTGGTTATCGCTGCCTTCCTCTTCCTCATTTTCTCCTCCGCCTCGGCGAGCATCTTCATCGCCATCGTTGGCTTCCTCTACCACAAGGCGCCGACAAGAACAAGGGGAGGGAGAGCAACTGTGGCAACAGAGAGGCAACCTTGGTTGCGTCCTTGCCGCCGGCCTGAATCATCGATGCGCTGCCCTTCCCCGCACCTTTCCCCCCTAAGAGCATCTCCACTCGTTGGCGCTCCCCATGCCCAAATCCGGCGAAGTTTCATCCGGATTGGAGGAAAATTAGGCCTGGGGAGCGCCGAAGTTCCAGCCGTCCCCCCGGCAGGACACCCCCAACTTGGGGCATTTGACATATTTCAAACAAATTCAACATAAAATTTAACAAGTTCGGCGAACAAGATTCAGAAAATTGCTGAAACAAATTCGGCGAAAATCAGTACAATGTTTAACAAGTGCTGAAACAAATGAAGCACACAATTTCACAAGTTTTGAAACAAATAAATAAAGACAAACTAGTTGGCGTCGGTGTTGGCGTTGCCTCGGAGCGTCCATATGTGCTCCACCAGATCGTCTTGCAGCTGTTGATGCATTGTAGAGTCTCGGATCTCCTGGCGCATAGAAATGAAGGCGGCCCATGATGTCGGCACCTGGTGATTAGGCTGTGCAAGAGGTCCCTCTCTCTCATCATGGTGCTTGTTGCTCAACCAGAGGAACCGGATGTTTTCGCTCATTTTCAATAATCATATTGTGTAGGCACACACAGCAGTTCACCACCTCCCACATCTGATCTTTGGACCAAGTCATAGCGGGGAACCGGACGACAAGCAAATCTCCGCTGGAGGACACCAAATGCACGCTCGACGTCTTTTCGGCAAGCTTCTTGTTTCTTCACAAACTCGCAAAGTTTGGGGGTGCTAGGTTTCGAGATAGTCTTCACAAATGTTGCCCACTTTGGATAGATACCGTTTGCAAGGTAGTATCCTTTGTTGTAGTGTCGACCATTGATCACATAGTTCACCGGGGGAGCATGACCCTTAACAAGCTTGGAAAAGATCGGGGAGCAGTTTAGGACGTTGATGTCATTGTTGGATCCAGGCATACCAAAGAAAGAGTGCCAAATCCAGAGATCATGGGTAGCCACTGCTTCAAGTATCACAGTGCAGCCGTTTTTATGACCCTTGTACATTCCCTGCCATGCAAACGGACAGTTCTTCCATTTCCAATGCATGCAGATCAATGTTTCCAAGCATCCCCGGAAAACCCCTAGCTTCATTTGTTGCAAGGATCCTCCGAGTGTCTTCGACAGCTGGGTGATCTCAAGTAAAAGTCCCCGAACACTGCTATGACGGCCCTGCGTGAACCGGTAGAAACAATCAAGGGCGGTGGACTCCGTCATCCGAAGATAGTCATCCGCACCATCACCGGGAGCTCCATACGCCAAGCATCCTCATAGCCACCGTGCACTTCTGCAGTGACGAAAATCCAACCAAACCAAGTGCAATCCGCCTTGCATCTCGAAGTAGGGGTCAAAGTCTCGGATGGCATACACAATTTGCGTAAATAGCTTTCTGCTCATCCCGAAACGACGCTCGGAAAACACTCTCACCGTGCAATGGATTGTCGGCGAAGTAGTCGGCGTACAACATGCAGTAGCCCTCCATTCGTTGTCTCGGCTTGCACTTCCAGCGACCTGGTGCCGACCCACCACGTCGACCCGCTTGCCGTCCGGCGTACATGCTTGACAAGCAACCGAGGATCATCATGTGCTCCTCGGTCTTGGGCGGCGGCTGCCATCTCTTCTCGCATAAGCTCGACGAACATCCGCTCCTCCTCTTCGTCCGAGTCCATGGCCGGCGAGGCAAATGGACAAACACCCGACGGGCGTGGTCGAGGCAACCCGAGCCGCGAGCGACGAGGAGTAGGCCAAAGTCGGAAAACAAGTCGACGGGAGGAGCAGCCAGATAGGCCTTCGTCGAAAGACGGCGGAATATAGGCAGGTGGAGAAGGAGGGACGGCGGAATCTGGGCAAGAAGCCGGCGGGGTGGTGCCGGCGGCGAGAGAGATACGAGGGGTGGGGGAGATTTTGAGCGAGGTGGCGGTGGGGTTCGTGTGTCGAGTCGCCGACAGATCGGGCCCTTCCCCGCTTTTCACTCGTCCGGTGTCCCCGATAGATCCCCGGGGGACCGGGGATGACGTGGGCTCACCGGATGGATGAAGGGCCAAATCCGGACGAAAACGAGGAACCGGGGGCGCGACTGGGCCGAATTTCACCATCCGGATGGAAAAAACGTCGTTCGGGGGCCTCGTCGGGGAGACGAGTGGAGATGCTCCAACCTTTTATATTGACAAAACATTGGGCACTACAGTTGGAATGGAACCAGAACTCCCTTCCACACCCCTCGCTGGACTATCCCTCTGGCTCTACTACGCTGCCGGAATCGACCGTCATCAGGGAGATAGAAGGTGTGGAGGCGGGCGGGAGAGGAGAAAATATACTCATCCGGTGGTGCGGTTGAACATATTTGGGAGAATTGGCCCGATTTTGGGGACTGACTCTTAATTTTATTTTACTCCTCCAACTGTGTAAGGGATCGGTTAGGTGCGGTTTTGGCCAAGGGATTGGTTAGAGATGCTTTTATTCCGGTGAAATATATAAAATATAAAAATAAAATAAAAGAGCCTAACCATAGACAGAAAAACAATTTAAGATTATTAATCAAACTATACCTGAATGATCAAATTGAGCATGAAATGCTCTAGCTCAAAATCTCATTCTTAATATAGGTGAAATATAACAAGAAGAAGATAAACCAAATTGAAGAGCTTATCAATTAGATAAACATAGTGATCCAATAAAAACTTACGATATCTCACTACTAGGGAAACCATTGTAGGTATGAATGTATTCTGTGGCGTACCTAAAAGTGTGTGTTCCACAAAAATATTTCTGTGGCGCATAGATACATATGCTCCACATAATTTTCAAATTTTTGTGGCGCATGAAATATTGGTGCGCCACAGATGAGCCACAGAAACTCCATGGGGCCCACTCAAGGTCCAGTACTGCACTTCTGTGGCGCATGTTGGCGTACGCGCCACATAATTCCTTGTGGCGAGCCCACCCCTGACAGTACGAGGCCACATTTCTGTGTGGCATACGCGCCACAAAAGTCCAACTTTCTGTGGCCCATATTGGTCTATGCATCACAGAATGTGCACACTACATCTAGGGTTTTTTTTTGCTCTACATGAACCTCCACCCTGTGGATCGCCTGTGTTTTCTCTGTAAAATACAAAAGAAATAGATAGAAATTTCAAAAAATAAAATCCTTCGAGGTGCCATGTATTATGTCATCTAGTACCACTGAGAGTTAACAAACATGAATTTCGACTTTTTTTTGCAAAATTGCGTTGCAAAATCATCAAACTGGATTTGTGGTTGCATACTAACTCGGAAAAAATGCACAATATATCAAAATAATCGGGAGAAAATTCTATATCATTGTTTACGCCACCACTCTTGCTCCTAAAAAGGTAGTGGATGAAGATCCTGCGACTCCTCCAACTCTAGCCTTTCGAGCTTCTAGTGAAATACCTGCGTCAGTGTTTATCTTGGTGGCATCGTCTTCACGAGGTCTCCAGCCATGACCTGGTAGAATCGATGTATGCTTCTTAGAGATGGAAAACACGGCAAGGGCTTCCTTCGTCATATGTCAAGCTGAGATTCCTCGAATTCTAGATCCCTACATAGTGGTAATGATTTTGCTCGATTTGTCTCCGAAAATCTTTGATCACAGAGAATATCTCCTGACCATGCTGTGAGGGTGGAGTCTTGGCATTGAAAACACGAAACCATTTCTCAACCTCATCCCAAAACCTCTTGGCATGATTACATGCAATTAACGCATGCATCAAGTCTTCATCCGCTAAAAGGCATATTTTGCATCCGTCTAGCTAAGCTATATGTCTATGCTTCACTGCTTCAGGATACTTTCGGCAACTAAGATATACCACGCAATACCCTCCACCAAATAACCCTAACCTTTGGCATATATGACATTCATTTTCCAGATAATAGACCACATCCATTTTTTTGTCGATGAAGATTCCGTAATCGCCCCTTCGTCTAGAGTTAAACAATTGTGCGGCTCATTAGAGCATGATACACTGACTTAAAAAAGTAGTTTCCCCTCTCCCGCAATGGAACATCAGCGTCGGCAACCGACAAAAGCATCAACACCCAACAAAATGCATCAACGCCCAACAAGAACGACAAAATGTACATCAACGACCAACAAGATCAATGCGTCCGAGAAGGAATGTAGAATTTTTTTTACCCCTCTGGTATTCCATCGAGGACTTGGTGGGCATGTATGTCGGTGTCGACTGTGGCGGCTGTACACGCCGGTTGACGAGTGCTGGCGCGTAGTTGACGTGGGAGTTAGAAATCTTTGCGGTGTAGCTTTTCTTCGATCCCCGGCAACGGCGCGAGAAAAAGAGCTTGATGGCGTGTATTTCACACGTTCGTTGGGCAACCCCAAGAGGAAGGTATGATGCGCACAGCAGCAAGTTTTCCCTCAGAAAGAAACGAAGGTTTATCGAACCAGGAGGAGCCAAGAAGCACGTTGAAGGTTGATGGCGGCGGGATGTAGTGCGGCGCAACACCAGAGATTCCGGCGCCAACGTGGAACCTCGCACAACACAACCAAAGTACTTTGCCCCAACGAAACAGTGAGGTTGTCAATCTCACCGGCTTGCTGTAACAAAGGATTAACCGTATTGTGTGGAAGATGATTGTTTGCAGAGAAAACAGTAAAAACAAGTATTGCGATAGATTGTATTTCGAGTAAAGAGAATTGGACCGGGGTCCACAGTTCACTAGAGGTGTCTCTCCCATAAGACGAACGAGCATGTTGGGTGAACAAATTACAGCTTGGGCAATTGACAAATAAAGAGAGCATGACAATGCACATACATATCATGATGAGTATAGTGAGATTTAATTGGGCATTACGACAAAGTACATAGACCGCCATCCAACCGCAACTATGCCTAAAAAGTCCACCTTCAGTGTTATCATCCGAACCCCTCCAGTATTAAGTTGCAAAGCAACAGACAATTGCATTAAGTATGGTGCGCAATGTAACTAGTGACTACATCCTTGAACATAGCACTAATGTTTTATCCCTAGTGGCAACATCACAACACAACCTTAGAACTTTCTGTCACTGTCCCAGGTGTCAATGCAGGCATGAACCCACTATCGAGCATAAGTACTCCCTCTTGGAGTTAAAAGCATCTACTTGGCCAGAGCATCTACTAGTAACGGAGAGCATGCAAGATCATAAACAACACATAAGCATAACTTTGATTATCAACATAACAAGTATTCTCTATTCATCGGATCCCAACAAACGCAACATATAGAATTACATATAGATGATCTTGATCATGATAGGCAGCTCACAAGATCCGACAATGATAGCACAATGGGGAGAAGACAACCATCTAGCTACTTCTATGGACCCATAGTCCAGGGGTAGACTACTCACTCATCACTCCGGAGGCGACCATGGCGGTGTAGAGTCCTCCGGAAGATGATTCCCCTCTCCGGCAGGTCGTGCGGAGGCGATCTCTCGGATCCCCCGAGATGGGATCGGCGGCGGCGGCGTCTCGGTAAGGTTTTCCGTATCGTGGCTCTCGGTACCGGGGGTTTCGTCACGGAGGCTTTAAGTAGGCGGAAGGGCAAGTCAAGAGGCGGCACGGGGGCCCACACCATAGGCCGGCGCGGCCGGGGGTGGGGCCGCGCCGCCCTAGGGTTTGGCCACCCCGTGGCCCCTCTTCGTCTCGTCTTCGGTCTTCCGGAAGCTTCGTGAGAAAATAGGCCCCCGGGCTTTTATTTCGTCCAATTCCGAGAATATTTCTTTACTAGGATTTCCGAAACCAAAAACAGCAGAAAACAAGCAATCGGCACTTCGGCATCTTGTTAATAGGTTAGTTCCAGAAAATGCACGAATATGACATAAAGTGTGCATAAAACATGTAGATAACATCAATAATGTGGCATGGAACACAAGAAATTATCGATACGTTGGAGACGTATCAGCATCCCCAAGCTTAGTTCTCGCTCGTCCCGAGCGGGTAAAACGATAACACGAGATAATTTCTGGAGTGACATGCCATCATAATCTTGATCATACTATTTGTAAAGCATATGTAGTGAATGCAGCGATCAAAACAATGTGTATGACATGAGTAAACAAGTGAATCATAAAGCAAAGACTTTTCATGAATAGCACTTCAAGACAAGCATCAATAAGTCTTGCATAAGAGTTAACTCATAAAGCAATAATTCAAAGTAAAGGTATTGAAGCAACACAAAAGAAGATTAAGTTTCAGCGGTTGCTTTCAACTTGTAACATGTATATCTCATGGATATTGTCAACATAGAGTAATATAATAAGTGCAATAAGCAAGTATGTAGGAATCAATGCACAGTTCACACAAGTGTTTGCTTCTTGAGGTGGAGAGAAATAGGTGAACCGACTCAACATTGAAAGTAAAAGAATGGTCCTCATAGAGGAAAAGCATCGATTGCTATATTTGTGCTAGAGCTTTGATTTTGAAAACATGAAACAATTTTGTCAACGGTAGTAATAAAGCATATGCATCATGTAAATTATATCTTATAAGTTGCAAGCCTCATGCATAGTGTACCAATAGTGCCCGCACCTTGTCCTAATTAGCTTGGGTTAACACCGATCATCATTGCATAACATATGTTTCAACCAAGTGTCACAAAGGGGTACCTCTATGCCGCTCGTACAAGGGTCTAAGGAGAAAGTTCGCATTGGATTTCTCGCTTTTGATCATTCTTCAACTTAGACACCCATACCGGGACAACATAGACAACAGATAATGGACTCCTCTTTTAATGCTTAAGCATTCAACAACAGTTAATATTCTCATAAGAGATTGAGGTTTTATGTCCAGACTGAAACTTCCACCATGATTCATGGCTTTAGTTAGCGGCCCAATGTTCTTCTCTAACAATATGCATACTCAAACCATTTGATTGTGAAAACCGCCCTTACTTCAGACAAGACAAACATGCATAGCAACTCACATGAAATTCAACAATGAGTTGATGGCGTTCCCAGAAAACATGGTTATCGCACAACAAGCAACTTAATAAGAGATAAAGTGCATAATTACATATTCAATACCACAATAGTTTTTTAAGCTATTTGTCCCATGAGCTATATATTGCAAAGGTAAATGATGGAATTTTAAAGGTAGCACTCAAGCAATTTACTTTGGAATGGCGGGAAAATACCATGTAGTATAGGTAGGTATGGTGGACACAAAGGGCATAGTGGTTGGCTCAAGTATTTTGGATGCATGAGAAGTATTCCCTCTCGATACAAGGTTTAGGCTAGCAAGGCTTATTTGAAACAAACACAAGGATGAACCGGTGCAGCAAAACTCACATAAAAGACATATTGAAAACATTATAAGACTCTACACCGTCTTCCTTGTTGTTCAAACTCAAAACTAGAAATTATCTAGACCTTAGAGAAACCAAATATGCAAACCAAATTTTAGCATGCTCTATGTATTTCTTCATTAATGGGTGCAAAGCATATGATGCAAGAGCTTAAACATGAGCACAACAATTGCCAAGTATCACATTACCCAAGACATTTATAGCAATTACTACATGTATCATTTTCCAATTCCAACCATATAACAATTTAACGAAGGAGAAACTTCGCCATGAATACTATGAGTAGAAACCAAGGACATACTTGTCCATATGCTACAGCGGAGCGTGTATCTCTCCCATAAAGTGAATGCTAGGATCCATTTTATTCAAACAAAACAAAAACAAAAACAAACCGACGCTCCAAGTAAAAGCACATAAGATGTGATGGAATAAAAATATAGTTTCAGGGGAGGAACCTGATAATGTTGTCGATGAAGAAGGGGATGCCTTGGGCATCCCCAAGCTTAGACGCTTGAGTCTTCTTGATATATGCAGGGGTGAACCACCGGGTGCATCCCCAAGCTTAGAGCTTTCACTCTCCTTGATCATGTTGCATCATACTCCTCTCTTGATCCTTGAAAACTTCCTCCACACCAAACTCGAAACAACTCATTAGAGGGTTAGTGCACAATATAAATTGACATATTCAGAGGTGACACAATCATTCTTAACACTTCTGGACATTGCATAATGCTACTGGACATTAGTGGATCAAAGAAATTCATCCAACATAGCGAAAGAGGTAATGCGAAATAAAAGGCAGAATCTGTCAAAACAGAACAGTTCGTATTGACGAATTTTAAAATGGCACCAGACTTGCTCAAACGAAAATGCTCAAATTGAATGAAAGTTGCGTACATATCTAAGGATCATGCTCGTAAATTGGCGTAATTTTCTGAGCTACCTACAGGGAGATAGACCCAGATTCGTGACAGCAAAGAAATCTGGAACTGCGCAGTAATCCAAATCTAGTACTTACTTTTCTATCAACGGCTTAACTTGGCACAACAAAACTCAAGACTAAGATAAGGAGAGGTTGCTACAGTAGTAAACAACTTCCAAGACACACAATAAAAACAAAGTACTGTAGGTAAAAACATGGGTTGTCTCCCATAAGCGCTTTTCTTTAACGCCTTTCAGCTAGGCGCAGAAAGTGTATCTCAAGTATTATCAAAGGGTGGTACTTCTACAACGGGGTGTGGGCTCTTCTCAACCAGGCATATTATATTAGATACATAAGTTTTAGCATTTCCCTTTTCATTAGTCTTAGGCGTGCTACTCTCATCAAACAAATTTTCAGGAACAAGCCAAACATAATTATTTTCTAGTGCATCATTAATAGCTAGGAGCTTGCATGGTATTGGTGCTTTGATCTCCCCACCATCATCAATATTATTAGTATATCTTATTCTATCCATATCCATCTTTTCAAGGAGACTAACAAAATTAGTAGGAGAACCAAGCATATTAAATTTAGCAAAGACCTTTCTAGCTTCTCTTGCTAGACCACCAAATTCTCTAAGAAGGGTTTCTAAAACAAAATCTTTCTTTTCCCCTTCTTCCATATCACCAAGTGTGAAAAACATGTGTTGGATTATAGGATTAAGATTAACAAATTTGGTTTCCAACAAGCGAACTAAATGCGCAAGCAGCAATTTCATAAGTAGGCGCAAGGTCTATCAAGTGTCTATCTTCAAAATTTTCAATGGTACTAACATGGTTGAAGAATTCTTCTATATTATTTCTCCCAACTATAGACCCACGTCCTACCGGTATGTTCTTTGTGGTAAAATTAAAAGGAAACATGATGAAATAAGTAAAGTAAATGCTAGTAACTAATTTTTTTGTATTTTGATTTAGTGCAGCAAACAAAGTAGTAAATAAAATAAAGCAAGACAAAAACAAAGTAAAGAGATTGAGAAGTGGAGACTCCCCTTGCAGCGTGTCTTGATCTCCCCGGCAACGGCGCCAGAAAAAGAGCTGCTGGCGCGTAGTTGACGTGGGAGTTAGAAATCTTTGCGGTGTAGCTTTTCTTCGATCCCCGGCAACGGCGCCATAAAAAGAGCTTGATGGCGTGTATTTCACACGTTCGTTGGGCAACCCCAAGAGGAAGGTATGATGCGCACAGCAGCAAGTTTTCCCTCAGAAAGAAACCAATGTTTATCGAACCGAGGAGGAGCCAAGAAGCACGTTGAAGGTTGATGGCGGCGGATGTAGTGCGGCGCAACACCGGAGATTCCGGCGCCAACGTGGAACCCGCACAACACAACCAAAGTACTTTGCCCCAACGAAACAGATGAGGTTGTCAATCTCACCGGCTTGTCTGTAACAAAGGATTAACCGTATTGTGTGGAAGATGATTGTTTGCAGAGAAAACAGTAAAAACAAGTATTGCAGTAGATTGTATTTCAGTAAAGAGAATTGGACCGGGGTCCACAGCTCACTAGAGGTGTCTCTCCCATAAGACGAACAGACATGTTGGGTGAACAAATTACGCTTGGGCAATTGACAAATAAAGAGAGCATGACAATGCACATACATATCATGATGAGTATAGTGAGATTTAATTGGGCATTACGACAAAGTACATAGACCGCCATCCAACCGCATCTATGCCTAAAAAGTCCACCTTCAGGTTATCATCCGAACCCCTCCAGACATTAAGTTGCAAGCAACATGACAATTGCATTAAGTATGGTGCGTAATGTAACTAGTGACTACATCCTTGAACATAGCACTAATGTTTTATCCCTAGTGGCAACAAGCACAACACAACCTTAGAACTTTCTGTCACATCGTCCCAGGTGTCAATGCGGGCATGAACCCACTATCGAGCATAAGTACTCCCTCTTGGAGTTAAAAGCATCTACTTGGCCGCAGCATCTACTAGTAACGGAGAGCATGCAAGATCATAAACAACACATAAGCATAACTTTGATAATCAACATAACAAGTATTCTCTATTCATCGGATCCCAACAAACGCAACATATAGAATTACATATAGATGATCTTGATCATGATAGGCAGCTCACAAGATCCGACAATGATAGCACAATGGGGAGAAGACAACCATCTAGCTACCGCTATGGACCCATAGTCCAGGGGTAGACTACTCACTCATCACTCCGGAGGCGACCATGGCGGTGTAGAGTCCTCCGGGAGATGATTCCCTCTCCGGCAGGGTGCCGGAGGCGATCTCCTGGATCCCCCGAGATGGGATCGGCGGCGGCGGCGTCTCGTAAGGTTTTTCGTATCGTGGCTCTCGGTGATCGGGGGTTTCGTCACGGAGGCTTTAAGTAGGCGGAAGGGCAAGTCAAGAGGCGGCACGGGGGCCCACACCATAGGCCGGCGCGGCCGGGGGTGGGGCCGCGCCGCCCTAGGGTTTGGCCACCCCGTGGCCCCTCTTCGTCTCG
This sequence comes from Lolium rigidum, assembly GCF_022539505.1. NCBI lineage: Eukaryota > Viridiplantae > Streptophyta > Magnoliopsida > Poales > Poaceae > Lolium > Lolium rigidum. The sequence continues at coordinate 68,521,565 of NC_061510.1, read as the reverse complement.
TCTTCGGTCTTCCGGAAGCTTCGTGAGAAAATAGGCCCCCGGGCTTTTATTTCGTCCAATTCCGAGAATATTTCTTTACTAGGATTTCTGAAACCAAAAACAGCGAAAACAAAGAATCGGCACTTCGGCATCTTGTTAATAGGTTAGTTCCAGAAAATGCACGAATATGACATAAAGTGTGCATAAAACATGTAGATAACATCAATAATGTGGCATGGAACACAAGAAATTATCGATACGTTGGAGATGTATCAACGAGGCGCAGAGGTCGTCAGAGGCACGGTACGAGCCGCTGGACTAGGAGTATCTCGTTGCCTTCCTCTTCCTCATTTTCTCCTCCGCCTCTGCGAGCATCTTCATCGCCATCGTTGGCTTTGTAACAACCCAACTTTTATAACCTTCTGTAAGAAGAGTTTAGTAGTGGGAAAATCAGGATGAACAAAAACTTTTTGTGTGTTAACCTTTTGTCACAATATTTCTTACATGTTTGTCCTATTAGATGGGTTAAGCATGTCTGTTTGAGTTGATTGTGGAGCAAGATTGCGAGCCAAAAAAAAATCATTTTTCCCTAAGTGATCATGTCATTCAAAATACTACTATCTATTTGACAAAGCACTATCTAGGCAATTTCTCTTATTTCAAGTGATTTATATTTTCTAAAACAATTAACCAAGATTTATTTTGAGACAAAATTTATTTTAAAACTATGTCTTTATTAAACGTATAGGGATCTATTAGTGGTATGATCCCACCATCTAAAAAAAACCTCATTTTACAAACTTTTGCAAGTGGATTTCAAACACCTTTAAAAGGCTATAGTATTTTGTAGATGTTTCGTCTCCACTATTTTATGGAATATATTTCCAAATATTTTCCCCTAATTTTAAACCTTTCTCGAACGTTACCTTGCCATGACATGATCTTTTATGAGCACTTGTTCATCAATTGCTTCTGGATTTACCTGATAGTTGTTTGAATTGACCTTGCTTGACTATGTGACTCTATTGTCTGTGATTGAATTTCGTGTGTGATGCTTGTGCTCAATCCTACTTGTGTGCATGAGGTTTCTTTAGGAACATCGCCAAGCTCATCTCAACTCAACCTCTGAAATTATTCCAAGACCATAATACCCACACTCATTTAAATTTGGAGCTCCCTCCAAATAAACCAAACTCTTAAAACCCTAAAGCTCTTTTTTTTTTTACCACCAAAAATATTCTAGTTTTTACCAAACTATTTTCAAAACCTTTTCTCAAATAAAAGTTGGAAATGTTAGTGATATGTTTTATCATATCATTTTCGACCAAAGTTAATTTCTAGAAAATAGGTTTCTTATTTATTTTTCCTATTTACAAAATGCATGTCAATGGTACATATACCATTTCTTGCACTTTTGCTATCAAGTAATTTTTGATTAAAAAAAATCTACTAGGAAATCGGTATGCAAATAGAATTATTTTAGCTCAAAATATCTTCTTACATTCTCTTAAAATTTCAAAAGCTAGCTAAATTCGTTATTCATCCAAGATTGGTCAGTCTCAAAGAAGGCGATCCTAATCATTACGATACAATTTCTATTTTTTTAATGCCATTTTCACCACTACAATCTCATCTCACTAATCAATTTACACTCATTTTTCCTTCGTAAATCTTAAGTAAGAACAAGTGCTAATGTGGTCATCTTGACCCCTTACTCTCCATATCCATCTCTATCTACCTCTAATCTTTTTCAAACTCACCAATCTAATTAAACCTAGGTGACCAGCACCATTTCTTGGGTATCTTGCATAGCCATTTGGCACCACGACTTGTCCTTTTGTATTTAGCAAGGAAGCATGTCGGACATGTCTTGGAATGAGCATGTGAGCAAAATCTGTCCTCTTCTTCCCTATCTAAGCTAGCTAGTGAGCAGCTACGACCTAAACTCTCACCTCTTTCTCCCCGCAAAAAAAAAAAACTCTCACCTCTTTCTATTTCTCCCTGGATGAACTCCCGCCTGCTACAGTATTCCTTTTGGCTGCATGTTTTTGGGCGAAGTGGAGGCAGGCTGATGCTTTTCTTGCATGACCCGGCCCTGCTCCCTCCTTCCCTCTCCATCCTGCTGCATTGTCGACGCCCGCAGGTCCTCATGCAACTCCGTGATATCTATTAGGCTCCCAAGCCCTCTGCACAGAAACACTCCACCGCTCGCAGCACCCAATGGCGACCCCTGCCCGGCCCCTCCTCCGTCTCTTCCCGACGCCACGCCAGGGAGACGCTGGACTTATGCACACTGCAGCACGCACGCTCCCGAGGCCGTCCTGGCCCCATGACCTGCCTCTCTATTTTCCTCTGCGCGCCGCGCTGGACATCGCCCTCGACTTATCGTTTCATCGAACACCTGGCAGGCGGACATGAGGGCTCGACGACCTCGCTCTCCCACGCCGAGCCAGGGCATCTGCTCCGCTCCAAACTGCACCGCCTCCATGGTCCAATGGCGGGGCTGTGAGCCCGTGCACTGCCCACCCAACTCTCAGCTCACGGTGCACCGGCATAGTTCTTTATAAACCAGAGACGGAGCTCTCTCTCTCTCTCGTTTTTGTCACACCAATTCCTCTCCTCACTCCACCCAGCTCCCTTGACCACTGATGGCGTGTATTTCACACGTTCGTTGGGCAACCCCAAGAGGAAGGTATGATGCGCACAGCAGCAAGTTTTCCCTCAGAAAGAAACCAAGGTTTATCGAACCAGGAGGAGCCAAGAAGCACGTTGAAGGTTGATGGCGGCGGGATGTAGTGCGGCGCAACACCGTAGATTCCGGCGCCAACGTGGAACCCGCACAACACAACCAAAGTACTTTGCCCCAACGAAACAAAGTGAGGTTGTCAATCTCACCGGCTTGCTGTAACAAAGGATTAACCGTATTGTGTGGAAGATGATTGTTTGCAGAGAAAATAGTAAAAACAAGTATTGCAACAGATTTGTATTTCAAGATTAAAGAATTGGACCGGGGTCCACAGCTCACTAGAGGTGTCTCTCCCATAAGACGAACAAGCATGTTGGGTGAACAAATTACAGCTTGGGCAATTGACAAATAAAGAGAGCATGACGATGCACATACATATCATGATGAGTATAGTGAGATTTAATTGGGCATTACGACAAAGTACATAGACCGCCATCCAACCGCATCTATGCCTAAAAGTCCACCTTCAGTGTTATCATCCGAACCCCTCCAAGCATTAAGTTGCAAGCAACGAGACAATTGCATTAAGTATGGTGCGTAATGTAACTAGTGACTACATCCTTGAACATAGCACTAATGTTTTATCCCTAGTGGCAACAAGCACAACACAACCTTAGAACTTTCTCGTCACTCGTCCCAGGTGTCAATGCGGCATGAACCCACTATCGAGCATAAGTACTCCCTCTTGGAGTTACAAGCATCTACTTGGCCGCAGCATCTACTAGTAACGGAGAGCATGCAAGATCATAAACAACACATAAGCATAACTTTGATAATCAACATAACAAGTATTCTCTATTCATCGGATCCCAACAAACGCAACATATAGAATTACATATAGATGATCTTGATCATGATAGGCAGCTCACAAGATCCGACAATGATAGCACAATGGGGAGAAGACAACCATCTAGCTACCTGCTATGGACCCATAGTCCAGGGGTAGACTACTCACTCATCACACCGAGAGGCGACCAGGGCGGTGTAGAGTCCTCCGAGGGATGATTCCCCTCTCCGGCAGGGTGCCGGAGGCGATCTCCTAGATCCCCCGAGATGGGATCGGCGGCGGCGGCGTCTCGGCAAGGTTTTCCGTATCGTGGCTCTCGGCACCGGGGGTTTCGTCACGGAGGCTTTAAGTAGGCGGAAGGGCAAGTCAAGAGGCGGCACGGGGGCCCACACCATAGGCCGGCGCGGCCAGGGGTGGGGCCGCGCCGCCCTAGGGTTTGGCCACCCCGTGGCCCCTCTTCGTCTCGTCTTCGGACTTCTGGAAGCTTTGTGAGAAAATAGGCCCCTGGGCTTTTATTTCGTCCAATTCCGAGAATATTTCTTTACTAGGATTTCTGAAAGTGCATGGAGCCCCCATGTGTGGTTTTGGTAATTAATGACAATCCCTATGGACTAATGTTTGCATTGAGTTGATGGCGTTCCCCAAGAAACATGGTTATCGCACAACAAGCAACTTAATAAGAGATAAAGTGCATAATTACATATTCAATACCACAATAGTTTTTAAGCTATTTGTCCCATGAGCTATATATTGCAAAGGTGAATGATGGAATTTTAAAGGTAGCACTCAAGCAATTTACTTTGGAATGGCGGGAAAATACCATGTAGTATAGGTAGGTATGGTGGACACAAATGGCATAGTGGTTGGCTCAAGTATTTTGGATGCATGAGAAGTATTCCCTCTCGATACAAGGTTTAGGCTAGCAAGGCTTATTTGAAACAAACACAAGGATGAACCGGTGCAAGCAAAACTCACATAAAAGACATATTGTAAACATTATAAGACTCTACACCGTCTTCCTTGTTGTTCAAACTCAAAACTAGAAATTATCTAGACCTTAGAGAAACCAAATATGCAAACCAAATTTTAGCATGCTCTATGTATTTCTTCATTAATGGGTGCAAAGCATATGATGCAAGAGCTTAAACATGAGCACAACAATTGCCAAGTATCACATTACCCAAGACATTTATAGCAATTACTACATGTATCATTTTCCAATTCCAACCATATAACAATTTAACGAAGGAGAAACTTCGCCATGAATACTATGAGTAGAAACCAAGGACATATTTGTCCATATGCTACAGCGGAGCGTGTATCTCTCCCATAAAGTGAATGCTAGGATCCATTTTATTCAAACAAAACAAAAACAAAAACAAACCGACGCTCCAAGAAAAAGCACATAAGATGTGGCCGAATAAAAATATAGTTTCAGGGGAGGAACCCGATAATTTGTCGATGAAGAAGGGGATGCCTTGGGCATCCCCAAGCTTAGACGCTTGAGTCTTCTTGATATATGCAGGGGTGAACCACCGGTGCATCCCCAAGCTTAGAGCTTTCACTCTCCTTGATCATGTTGCATCATACTCCTCTCTTGATCCTTGAAAACTTCCTCCACACCAAACTCGAAACAACTCATTAGAGGGTTAGTGCACAATATAAATTGACATATTCAGAGGTGACACAATCATTCTTAACACTTCTGGACATTGCATAATGCTACTGGACATTAGTGGATCAAAGAAATTCATCCAACATAGCGAAAGAGGCAATGCGAAATAAAAGGCAGAATCTGTCAAAACAGAACAGTTCGTATTGACGAATTTTAAAATGGCACCAGACTTGCTCAAACGAAAATGCTCAAATTGAATGAAAGTTGCGTACATATCTGAGGATCATGCTCGTAAATTGGCATAATTTTCTGAGCTTCCTGCAGGGCAGTGGACCCAGATTCGTGACAGCAAAGAAATCTGGAACTGCGCAGTAATCCAAATCTAGTACTTACTTTTCTATCAACGGCTTAACTTGGCACAACAAAACTCAAAACTAAGATAAGGAGAGGTTGCTACAGTAGTAAACAACTTCCAAGACACAAAATAAAAACAAAGTACTGTAGGTAAAAACATGGGTTGTCTCCCATAAGCGCTTTCTTAACGCCTTTCAGCCTAGGCGCAGAAAGTGTGTATCAAGTAACATCGAGAGATGAAGCATCAACATCATAATTTGTTCTAATAATAGAATCATAAGGTACCTTTATTCTCTTTCTAGGGAAGTGTTCCATACCTTTCTTGAGAGGAAATTGATATTTTATATTACCTTCCCTCATATCAATAATAGCACCAACAGTTCAAGAAAAGGTCTTCCCAATATAATTGGACAAGATGCATTGCATTCAATATCCAAGACAACAAAATCAACGGGAACAAGATTATTGTTAACGGTAATGCGAACATTATCAACTTTACCCAAAGGTTTCTTTGTAGAATGATCAGCAAGATTAACATCCAAATAACAATTTTTCAGCGGTGGCAAGTCAAGCATATTATAAATTTTCTTAGGCATAACAGAAATACTTGCACCAAGATCACATAAAGCATTACAATCAAAATCTTTAACCTTCATCTTAATGATGGGCTCCCAACCATCTTCTAGCTTTTTAGGAATAGAGGCTTCGCGCTCTAGTTTCTCTTCTCTAGCTTTTATGAGAGCATTTGTAATATGATGCGTGAAAGCCAAATTTATAGCACTAGCATTAGGACTTTTAGCAAGTTTTTGCAAGAACTTTATAACTTCAGAGATGTGGCAATCATCAAAATTCAAACCATTATAATCTAAAGCAATGGGATCATCATCCCCAATGTTGGAAAAAATTTCAGCAGCTTTATCACAGGCAGTTTCAAGCAGTTTTAGCAGCTTCAGGCAGTTTTTCTCGCTTTGCATTAGAAGTGGAAACATTGCTAACACCAATTCTTTTATTAGTATGAGTAGGAGGTGCAGCAACATGTGTAGCATTAGCATTACTAGTGGTGGTAATAGTCCAAACTTTAGCTATATTCTTCTCTTTAGCTAGTTTTTCATTTTCTTCTCTATCCCACCTAGCACGCAGCTCAGCCATTAATCTTATATTCTCATTAATTCTAACTTGGATGGCATTTGCTGTAGTAGTAATTTTATCATCTAAATCCTCAGGTTTAGCAGCCATTTTATTGATTAAAGAAGATTGTGATGCAGACATGTATGAGATTTGGGTTTCAAGACTAGCAAGTTTAGTTTGCAACCCCGAGATTTCCCTATTCAGATTTTCAAGTTGATTTCCTATATTCTTCAACAAGATAGATTGCTCATTCATAATTTTAGTAAACAATTTATTTTGCTCATATTGTGATTGCATAAAACTCTTGGTGGATCTTTCAATTTCTAACATCTTTTCTTCATTAGGTGAAGCATACCTACCATAAGAGTTACCATTAGCAGTAGTATGGCCTAGAATCATTGTGATTGTTATTTTTAATGAAATTCACATCAACATATTCTTTTTGAGCAACTAATGACGCTAACTGAACATTATTAGAATTAACATTAGGCCTACCGTTCACAAGCATGGACATAATAGCATCAATCTTATCACTCAGTGGAAGAGGATTCCTCAACTGAATTTACCTTCTTACCTTGTGGAGCTCTTTCCGTGTGCCATTCAGAGTAGTTGATCATCATATTATCAAGAAGCTTTGTTGCTTCACCAAGAGTGATGGACATAAAGGTACCTCCAAGCAGCTGAATCCAATAAATTCCGCGAAGAAAAATTTAGTCCTCGCATAGAAGGTTTGGATGATCATCCAAGTAGTCACTCCATGGGTTGGGCAATTTTTAACCGGAGATTTCATTCTTTCCCAAGCTTGAGCAACATGTTCAGTATCTAATTGTTTAAAATTCATTATGCTACTCCTCAAAGATATAATTTTAGCAGGGGGATAATATCTACCAATAAAAGCATCCTTGCATTTAGTCCATGAATCAATACTATTCTTAGCCCGAGATAGCAACCAATCTTTAGCTCTTCCTCTTAATGAGAAAGGGAACAATTTTAGTTTAATAATATCACCATCTACATCTTTATATTTTTGCATTTCACATAGTTCAACAAAATTATTAAGATGGGCAGCGAGCATCATCGTAACTAATTCCGTAAAATTGATCTTTCATAACAAGATTCAAGAAAGCGTGTTTAATTTCAAAGAATTCT
>NC_061510.1:68367357-68513707 GCF_022539505.1 Lolium rigidum | reverse complement strand
TTTAATATATCTTGAACTCTCGAACCTTCTTATTCTTCGGGTAGTGGGCCTTCATTAAACCCCGGGTACTATCTTTGGCAGGCCCATTTGGGATGCCTATGTCACATGGGGTGTATTCTTATTATTGTTGTAAGAATTCCCATAAGAATTAGCATAACCGTTACCATTATTATAAGGATATGGCCTATAGTTATTACTAGAATTGTTCCGATAAGCATTGTTGTTGAAATTATTATTTTTAATGAAGTTTACATCAACATGTTCTTCTTGGGCAACCAATGAAGCTAATGGAACATTATTAGGATCAACATTAGTCCTATCATTCGCAAGCATAGACATAATAGCATCAATCTTATCATTCAAAGAAGAGGATTCTTCAACAGAATTTACCTTCTTACCTTGTGGAGCTCTTTCCGTGTGCCATTCAGAGTAATTAATCACCATATTATCAAGGAGCTTTGTTGCTTCACCAAGAGTGATGGACATAAAGGTACCTCCAGCAGCTGAATCCAATAAATTCCGCGAACAAAAATTTAGTCCTGCATAGAAGGTTTGGATGATCATCCAAGTAGTCAGTCCATGGGTTGGGCAATTTTTAACCGAGATATTTCATTCTTTCCCAAGCTTGAGCAACATGTTCATTATCCAATTGTTTAAAATTCATTATGCTACTCCTCAAAGATATAATTTTAGCAGGGGGATAATATCTACCAATAAAAGCATCCTTGCATTTAGTCCAGGAATCAATACTATTCTTAGGCGAGAGATAGCAACCAATCTTTAGCTCTTCCTCTTAATGAGAAAGGAAACAATTTTAATTTTATAATGTCACCATCTACATCTTTATACTTTTGCATTTCACATAGTTCAACAAAATTATTGAGATGGGCAGCAGCATCATCGGAACTAACACCAGAAAATTGCTCTCTCATAACAAGATTCAGTAAAGCAGGTTTAATTTCAAAGAATTCTGCTGTAGTAGCAAGTGGAGCAATAGGTGTGCATAAGAAATCATTATTATTTGTGCTAGTGAAGTCACACAACTTAGTATTTTCAGGGTTGGCCATTTTAGCAGTAGTAAATAAAGCAAACTAGATAAAGTAAAAGCAAGTAAACTAATTTTTTTGTGTTTTTGATATAGCAAACAAGACAGTAAATAAAGTAAAGCTAGCAACTAATTTTTTTTGTGTTTTGATATAATGCAGCAAACAAAGTAGTAAATAAAATAAAGCAAGACAAAAACAAAGTAAATAGATTGAGAAATGGAGACTCCCCTTGCAGCGTGTCTTGATCTCCCCGGCAACGACGCCAGAAATTTAGCTTGATGACGCGTAAAGTACACGCCCGTTGGGAACCCCAAGTGGAAGGTGTGATGCGTACAGCAGCAAGTTTCCCTCAGTAAGAAACCAAGGTTTATCGAACCAGTAGGAGCCAAGAAGCACGTTGAAGCTTGATGGCGGCGGGATGTAGTGCGGCGCAACACCGGGGATTCCGGCGCCAACGTGGAACCTGCACAACACAACCAAAGTACTTTGCCCCAACGAAACAGTGAGGTTGTCAATCTCACCGGCTTACCGTAACAAAGGATTAATCGTATTGTGTGGAAGATGATTGTTTGCAGAGAAAACGAGTAAAACAAGTATTGCAGCAGATTTGTATTTCAGTATTAAAGAATGGACCGGGGTCCACAGCTTCACTAGAGGTGTCTCTCCCATAAGATAAAAGCATGTTGGGTGAACAAATTACAGTCGGGCAATTGACAAATAGAGAGGGCATACCAATGCACATACATGTCATGATAAGTACAAGTGAGATTTAATTGGGCATTACGACAAAGTACATAGACCGCCATCCAACTGCATCTATGCCTAAAAAGTCCACCTTCAGGTTATCATCCGAACCCCTTCCAGTATTAAGTTGCAAAGCAACAGACAATTGCATTAAGTATGGTGCGTAATGTAATCAACAACTACATCCTCGGACATAGCGCCACTGTTTTATCCCTAGTGGCAACAGCACAACACAACCTTAGAACTTTCTGTCACTGTCCCAGGTGTCAATGCAGGCATGAACCCACTATCGAGCATAAGTACTCCCTCTTGGAGTTAAAAACAAAAACTTGGCCGAGCCTCTACTAGTAACGGAGAGCATGCAAGATCATAAACAACACATATGTAATAACTTGATAATTAACATAACATGGTATTCTCTATCCATCGGATCCCGACAAACACAACATAGAGTATTACAGATAGATGATCTTGATCATGTTAGGCAGCTCACAAGATCCAACAATGAAGCACAATGAGGAGAAGACAACCATCTAGCTACTGCTTTGGACCCATAGTCCAGGGGTGAACTACTCACTCATCACTCCGGAGGCGACCATGGCGGTGTAGAGTCCTCCGGGAGATGAATCCCCTCTCCGGCAGGGTGCTGGAGGAGATCTCCAGAATCCCCCGAGATGGGATCGGCGGCGGCGTCTCTGGAAGGTTTTCCGTATCGTGGTTTTTTCGCATCAGGGGTTTCGCGACGAAGGCTTTAAGTAGGCGGAAGGGCGACGTGGGGGGCCACACGGGGGCCCCACACCACAGGTCGGCGCGGCCAAGGGCTGGGCCGCGCCGCCCTATGGTGGCAGCCCCTCGTGGCCCCACTTCGTATCCTTTTCGGTCTTCTGGAAGGTTCGTGGCAAAATAGGACCCTGGGACTTGATTTCGTCCAATTCCGAGAATATTTCGTTACTAGGATTTCTGAAACCAAAAACAGCAGAAAACAGCAACTGGCACTTCGGCATCTTGTTAATAGGTTAGTTCCAGAAAATGCACGAATATGACATAAAGTGTGCATAAAACATGTAGGTATCATCAATAATATGGCATAGAACATAAGAAATTATCGATACGTCGGAGACGTATCAGTTGGTCGCGGCATTCCGGAGGGTCGAGTTAGCTGGGGACTTTGCTACTCCTGGACAGCCCTCGGACTCTGGTGTTGGGAGGTACAACTCTAGGCGGCATGTCTTAGGCTAAGGCGAGCAAGCGAAAACTGCGATCGGGTACTTGTCGTGGCATATGCTGTTATGCAGGGATGATGCCCACACGATAAGTATTCGGATCTTGTGGGGAAAGTGTACAACCTCTGCAGAGTGTAAATCTATCCGAATAGCCGTGTCCACGGTTATGGACGTGGGAATGGAAGCTGCTTGGCATTAAAGAGAGTTTTGGTTTATAAAAATGTTTTCCAAAAGTGTTTGAAAAAGGATACCAGTGGGACTGGTGGAAATGTACCTGGGAGGTACGGTGGAAAGTTGGAAAAGTTGTTTTGGTCATACTGAGATGACCATAAAGGAAAATGGGTCGCCCTTACCTATTAGTCTGAAATAAACTTGTTTCCAAAATGTTTTTCAACAAAGATATAGAGATGTCATACTCTCGAGAGGAACCACCTCTCGCTCCTTGTCGCCCTAGTTTAGTACATGTTCCTTGCTACTGCCAAATATGCATATCCTTTACTTCTCTCTAAGGTGGTTTGCGAGTACAATTCATAATGTACTCATGGCTTTGTCCCTGGCTATTTACCTGGCCAGACTTGGTGGAATCCAGCAGATGAAGAAGGAGTCGACGACGTCTATGCGAGCTAGGAACGTCTTCCCAGTCAGTTGCCTGTAGGGTTATGGCATGACTTGGGCCATGCGAACGCCTTCGTCTGAAGAATTTCCGATGTGTGATTGTTGATCTCCTGCCATTGCGGCTCTTATGTAAGTATTGGTCATGTGACCTGTTGTAATTTCTTTATTCGGTATTGTAATGGATGATGTATTTGATACCAGTTCGGTTATGCTTTCACGACACACTGATCATGGGATCGTGAATGTGTATGCGTAACGGGTGTTTCGACAGCTAATCCGGGGCCCCACAGGCTTCTTCTACCGCAAGGCGTCGGCAAGAACAAGGGGAGGGAGAGCAACTGTGGCAACAGAGAGGCAACCTTGGTCGCTTCCTTGCCACCAGCCTGAATCATCGATGCGGTGCCCTTCACCGCACGTTTTCCCCCTAACCTTTTATATTGGAGTGAATTCCATATTTTACCCTCTAGTTTGCTATTTGTGAAAACAATTATCCCATTTACTAGAAATTCCTCTGTATTACCCCATTTAGTGAAATTTGTGCCACATTTTACCCATTTTAAATTTAGAAGTATTTTATCCATTGAGAAACATAAATTTGGTCTATGTGGCGTGCGTCATGGGCAGGGTTGACATGTATCTACTACTTTGAATATAACATTAACGTACTAATTAACCTCCTCCAACCGCTATACCAGTAGCATGTCAGCAACGTTGTCTTCAGCAAGACTATTTCTATGCAGCCGCGGGCAAGAATAATGGCACAATCTTATGCATTTAGTAATCTATGTGCAGATCATATTTACCGCAATAGGTTATCCACGACAAATACTCTATGGAATTGCGAAGGCCGTTAATATGAAATTGATTTTATGTATTTTTGAAGAATTATCGGGTTTAAAAATTAATTTCCATAAGAGTGAGATTTTTACTTTTGGTAAATCAAAGGATATGGAGGATCAGTATAGGCACATTTTTGGGTGTGAGTCAGGAACGCTACCTTTGAAATACTTGGGAATTCCGGTACATTATAGAACTTTGCGGAATGCGGAATGGAATCCTATTGAGAACCGGTTTGCCTCCAAATTGGGGGGTTGGCGTAGTAAAATGCTATCATATGGTGATAGATTGGTGCTAATTAATTCGGTCCTTACAAGTTTGCCAATGTTTATGCTCTCCTTCTTGGAAATCCCAATTGGGGTGAGGAAGAGACTTGATTTTTATAGATCCAATTTTTTCTGGCAATCTGATGAGCATAAGAAGAAGTATAGGCTATCTAAATGGAGTATTTTGTGTAGACCAAAAGATCAAGGGGGATTGGGTATTGAGGTTTTGGAATTGAAAAATAAATGTCTTTTGAGTAAATGGTTGTTTAAAATCCTATCAGAGGAGGGTATGTGGCAACAACTCATCTGTAACAAATATCTTAAAAACAAAACATTGGCACAAGTAGAGGTTAAACCGACCGATTCACCTTTCTGGAAGGGTCTCACGCATGTAAAAGAAGATTTCTTTAAGCGAGGCCGGTTCAGAGTAGGGGATGGAAAATATGTTAGGTTCTGAGAGGATGTGTGGTTGGGGGATATGCCTCTATCCCATCAATATCCGGCTCTGTATAACATTATTCAGCATAAGAATGTGTTAGTGTCAACTGTGCTTGATACTCAACCTATTAATATTACTTTTAGAAGAGGACTGAATGATAATAAGTGGATACAGTGGTTACATCTATGCCAAAGATTAATTACTATCAATTTAACAACTGAATCAGATAGTTTTATTTGGAAAGTAAATGATTCTGGGGTGTTTACAGTCAAGTCTATGTATTTAGATATGATGAATGGGCATACTATTTTCCTTCGAAAGTATCTATGAAAGTTAAAGATCCCTTTGAAGATAATTTTTTTATGTGGTTTCTCAATAATAAGGTGCTTTTAACGAAGGACAACTTAGCCAAACGGAAGTGGAATGGTTGTCAAAAATGTTGTTTTTGTGATTCCATGGAAACTGTAAATCATTTATTTGTGTATTGCCCTTTTGCGAAGATAATTTGGCGTATGATGTATCTTACTTATATCATTCCTCCGCCAGCTAATATTACTAATATATTTGGTAGATGGCTGAATGGAGTGAGGAAAGAGGATAAACATAAGATTCGAATAGGTGTGTCGGCCCTATGTTGGGCTATTTGGAGGACTAGAAATGATATGATCTTTAACAAACAAACTGGGACTAATTTTTTGCAGGTTATCCGGCGAGCTGCGCATTCAATTCAGCAATGGGTGTTACTTCTCCCTATGGAGCAGCGGGAGGCTATGGTTATTGGATGCAACCGGATGCTACTGGTTGCTCAGGACTTTTTTTTCCAGGCTACTGGGTGGCGGCATCTTAATAGAATAACAAATGCATAGCTCTTCTGTTAGCCGTATTTTCTTTTAGTTGATTCTTGTTGCGACTTTAGATTTTCCGTGATTGTAATAAGTGATGGTATACTGAGACTTGGATTTTCATTTTTAATAAAAGAGGCCGTGTGCATCTTTTGATGCAGAGGCTGGAGCTTTGCTCCTTTATCGAAAAAAAAAACTCTATGTGTGTGGGTTGCAATCACGTACTATACATTTCGATGGTGGTGCACTGGCTCCACGACCAGCAGCTGAGCACGAGGAGGATGATCTGGTATCCGCTGACCACACATTCATCTTTGATCACCGGCTAGTAATGTACATAGATTCATTTCATTTAGATGTGCCATCAGGGAGTGATTGAGGAGCGAATGGTGGACACTGCAACAAAATAGTTCTCCGATTGTGGCGCACTAGGTAGCCGTGATTACCAGGTTCTTTTTTTATTGACAATATTGTTACCAGGTTCTAACTGGCAGAATACTTTCAATTATTAAAAGAGGTAAAATATGACATAAAGTTAACTAAATGGGGTAAAGTAGAGGACTTTTTATCAAATGGGGTAAATGTTGTTACAAATGGCAAACGAGAGGGTAAAATCTGGAATTCACTCTTTATATTGAGAAAACCTTGGGCACTGCGGTCGGAATGGAACCGGAACTCCCTTCCGCACCCCTCGCTGGACTATCCCTCTGGCTCTACTAGGCTGCCGGAATCGACCGTCATCACGGAGATAGAAGGTGTGGAGGCGGGCGGGAGAGGGGAAAATATACTCATCCGTTGGTGCGATCGAACATATTTGGGAGAATTGACCCGGTTTTGGGGACCGACTCTTAATTTTCTTTTACTCCTCCAACTGTAAAAGGGATCGGTTAGGTGCGGTATTGACCAAGGGAGCGGTTAGAGATGCTTTTATTCGGGTGGAATATATAAAATATAAAAATAAAATAAAAGAGCCTAGCCATAGACAAAAAAGCAATTTAAGATTATCAATCAAACTATATCTGAATGATCAAATTGACCATGAAATACTCGAGCTCAAAATCTCATTCTTAATCCAGATGAAATATAACAAGAAGATAAACCAAATTGAAGAGCTTATCAATTAGATAGTAACATAGTGATCCAATGAAAACTTACGATATCTGAAGGGCGAGGAATCATTTCCTAGACCGAAGGCCAGGTGAATTCGATACCGTAGTCAATAGGAAAGCTCCTATGCGACTGGGGTCGAGACAAGTTACATTAAGTTTCCTTTTTTGCTGAGAGTACAAAGTTACATTAAGAGATCATCTTTTAGCACAATCTCTCTCACCACAAATTTAGAATGTCTCGTTACTAAAGATAAGACTAAAAAATAACCTATTGTACATCATATTTTATTGTTATATCTAGATTACGTGACAGGATTAAGATAAGACAATCTTATCAACCATTGCACATACCCTTAAGTTTCACCAAGTTCCTACCTTCGAAAATCTACGTATCTTCATTTTTTTTGTATAGGCCACAAATACGCACATTTAAGTTCTAGATTTTATACACACGTACCTGCATCTACTATCTATGTGCAAATATTATTTTTGAAATTTTCTGAAGTCTACAAATACGATAACTTTTCCTAGGGGCCCCAACTATGCCGAACAAAATCAAGGCTGGGACTGCCGGGATAAATAAATTCAATGGTTGAAAGTTCAGCGTCTATCTTTGGTTGAGAATCCAAATTCAGGATCTGTTCCCGCAAAAAGAGAAATGCAGGATTTATTTTTTTTCCTTCGATGAACGGGTTTATCATCGTGCACTCGGGACAATATGAGAATATACCTTTTGGCCGCGGCCAGATATTACGACTGACTTCACTCGGCGAGTTTGGCCTTCCATCAGCGCCGCCTTGGTTTCCCCTCTGATTAAGTTCCCTTGGTTTCTCCACAGGACACATCAAAGATCAATGGCTCGTCCCTCGGAAAACAACTCGTCAGCCATGCTGCTATACCAAGCACCCACTGGCTTGGCAGTTTTCTCTTTCGACGGGGGCTGCCTCAACGATCCAGTGGAGGTAATTATTTGTGCCGTAGCTGATGCTCCTTAGTTTTTGCCTTGGTCATCGACGAAGAACACTTCGAGATTGTCTAATCCAAAATTTGTTCTGCAGGAGTTCTGGGCAAACTTGGCGCCGCCTGTTAGTAACCCCACCATTTTCTTTCCTTAATATTTCCGTACGCTTCTTCTTATTAGCTCGAACTGAGTAACGTCTGCGAAGGTCGCTAGTTGTTACTTGTTGTGCCGACTCGACACTACGGGAACCCGCCGAGGGGCCGACGGCCGGCAGCCGTCGGCACAACGTACGCTGCCGTCGGCACAGGCCTGTGCCGACGGCTGCCGTCGGCACACCGCCGTCGGCACAATATCGCCTCGGCACAGCCCCTGCCGCCGTCGGCACAGACTCTGCCGTCGGCACAGCGTCCAGCCCGACGGTCAGACAACGCCGTCGGCACAGTAGCCGTCGGCACAGTCCGAGTGGGGCCCACTGAGCGTCTAACGGCCGTTAGGCCAGGAAGGGAGTTGTGCCGACGGCCAAGCCGTCGGCCCAGCTGCTGTGCTCGGACGGCCTGGAGCCGCCACGCGTCCACAGCCCTTTTCCTGTGCCGACGGCCAAGCCGTCGGCCCAGGTCCATCGGCCCAGCCGCGTCGCCAGGCGCTCCGCCAGCCCAGCTGCCGTCCACTCTTCTATGCCGACGGCATAGCCGTCGGCACAGCTCCTGCCATTTGGCACGGCTAGGGGGCTGTGCCGACGGCTATGCCGTCGGCACAGACTTTACCATTTGGTTTCCCGCGCTTTTCCTGGTCCAGCACAGCAAGCACAGCAAATAATCATCACAAATGGCAGTAATATACATTGAAATGCATCACAAATGTAGCACAGCACATAATCATCATCGTCATCATATCAAATGTAGCAACAACATCATCGTGATACAAATATGTAGCATGTAGCACACACGATCATCATACATCGTCGACACATGGCACACATGATCGACGCACACCCGCTAGACACCTAGCTAAGGGGGAACTAAGATCAGGGGGTCCAACCAAGTTCCTGACTTGTAAATTAAGGCGTCCGGCCTTTGTCAAGGTAGACCGAAGTAGAACCATGGCCTGAACCATCGCCAGCAGGAGAAAAACCTGAAGCACCGGGAGAATGGCGGCCGGGGTGCATCGGTGTGCCCTCGCGCGACGAACCAGGAGAGGGTCGGTTCCGCGAACTTCCCGTGCCCTACATGTTTGACAAGAGTTAGCATCTTAGACATGCGAAAGGAAAGCGGTGAAAGCAGCTTAGACAATGGTTAGGCACAGGACTTACCGGAGTCCGTGCGTAGTATGTGGCCGCGAAAGCTTCCCTCGATGGGCACACTGGAGTCGGCCCCGGCCTAGCTGGCTCCTCGGCCGGAAGTGCGATCCTCTCTCCAGTCAAGAAGAACGTCCTGAGCGCCTGCAAGATAGTTTAGATGTCAAGCCCGCAGATATAAAAAAAGGGGAGGTGGGACTTGTCATGTCTTCGAACCATAAAAGATTGGAACTTACACGACTCGTCGCCTCCTGGTACTCTTCCCAAGCCGCTCTCTTGAGGTCCCACTCTGCTACAACCGTCAAGTACTTCTCATAAGCGGCCGCGTAGGCGGCCTCAAAGTGAGCCTACAATTTCCAAGAAAAGGAGTCATGTCAATTTAGCCATTCAGGGATGAATGTTGGAAAGAAGATGGAAATGAGAAAACTTACATCCGTACGACGGTGTCGAGGAGGCGCGACCGGTGGGTCGCCGGTGGTGAGGGTAGACCCGATCTGCGTGAGGGTCCTCCGCGGCTTGATCACCCCACTAAGAAGCTTCGTGCGGCCATGCTCCGCGCCGCTCCCCGCCACCATAATCGCCGTCAAGTCGGTCTCCTGCTCAATAGGATCATCCACCTCCGGATGAAGACCCTTGAACACCGAGCAGTACTTCTCCAACTCCTCTTCGGCAAAGCCGAAGTACTCGGGCAGCGAGGGCTGAGGCTGGCTCAGATCGGGCTGCTTCAGCCTTCATCTTCCGCCACCCTCCCACCTCGGTGAGAGGCTCCCCGAGTTCCGCCTCCCTGCACGAGCAAGATAAATGTTATGTGTATCAAGTAGTAATA
The DNA here is from genome assembly GCF_022539505.1 of Lolium rigidum. Classification (NCBI taxonomy): domain Eukaryota; kingdom Viridiplantae; phylum Streptophyta; class Magnoliopsida; order Poales; family Poaceae; genus Lolium; species Lolium rigidum. The sequence goes on along the minus strand of NC_061510.1, from coordinate 68,503,505 downwards.
TGAGGGGAAATAAATGCAAGTTGTTCCATGTATATATGTACCTTGTGCTTCCCGTAGCGCTCGGTCTGCGGCTTCCCGCACTCGTGTGTTCCTCCGGTGCCCCGGTTTGCCTTGTTGCGCGCGCTCTTGGCGTTGAAGTCGGCGTCTTCGCCAATCCACCTCGCTACCAAGGCCTCAAATGCGTCTTCCTTATTCTCGCACCATAGGGGCATAACCCGAAAAACCATAACTCATTTGAAGAACACATAATGCAATCCCAACTATGCAGCAACATAGAGTCTCATTGAATATTTACTTACCTTGAAGTAATCTTCCTTTGTCAGCTGAGGATCCTCCCTGATATTGTCAGCTTTCTTGACCCTCGTGCCCTGCTCAGCCTTGAAGTGCCCAATGCAGGTATGCTTCTGATTGTACCACTGTTGCCTTGTCAACCTCTGACAAGCCCTAGTCAGTACCGCCTTCCCTTGCTCAACCATCTCATCAGGCACCTTATAATGGGTCTGCAATCATGCATAAGAATAATTGTGAGAGAGACATGAGTTAGCATAGTGTGGTCATCAACTATGAAGTAAACTCGAGAAGCATGCTTTACCCAAAACTTGGTGTACACGGCGTCAGCAGCTGTCCCAAAGCCCGGGCAAGGAGCTGCCTCATAGTCCGCCCAAGTCTCGGCTAGCTTCCCATGGTTCGGATTGGAAATCCGCGACCGGGGCCTTGCTTCCCATCCTAGGGCCCACGCACGTGCCAAATATGGCCCCGTTCCGACAAACTATGTGGTGAAACGGGCCGTTTCCTACTCATTTCCCCTAAAAGCCATAGAACTCCGGACGAGATAGCCCTGTTCGTGAAGGGTTCTCCAAGATAATTGCCGTATCCCAGTTCCGTCTTTTGCAGTGGTTGCTAGGACACATAAAATGACGCCACGCGGCTCCGCTCGATTTTTTGGCTCCGTTTGCTTCGCCAACTGCGCAAAACCCTAGGGCGGGGACCTCGCAGATCTACCCCTATAGCTTTCTCCGTGTGACGGTGTAACAATGGATTTTTTTATTTGCTTTGGTTTGTTTAGGACATATGTACATGGGAAACCATAGGTTGGGCTTACTTTACCATAAAATAGGCTCCATTTTAGCCGTACCAGGAGTTTGCACATACGGATCCCGGATTTTCACCAAGTGCTCGGCCCATGTCCGCGAAAATCGTCAACGCCGGGTACATGCAAGGTTAGCCAAACCCTACATCACACTTGTGCACATATGCTAGGGACATATGCAAGTTTTTAAGCGGTTCCGACGCTCCGCTGATCCGTATCTTCGGAAACCCTAGGGCGGGGACCCCGCAGATCTACCCCTATAGCTTTCTCCGTGTGACGGTGTAACAATGGATTTTTTTATTTGCTTTGGTTTGTTTAGGACATATGTACATGGGAAACCATAGGTTGGGCTTACTTTACCATAAAATAGGCTCCATTTTAGCCGTACCGGGAGTTTGCACATACAGATCCTGGATTTTCACCAAGTGCTGGCCCATGTCTGCGAAAATCGTCAACGCCGGGTACATGCAAGGTTAGCCAAACCCTACATCACACTTGTGCACATATGCTAGGGACATATGCAAGTTTTTAAGCGGTTCCGACGCTCCGCTGATCTCGTATCTTCGGAAACCCTAGGGCGGGGACCCCGCAGATCTACCCCTATAGCTTTCTCCGTGTGACGGTGTAACAATGGATTTTTTTATTTGCTTTGGTTTGTTTAGGACATATGTACATGGGAAACCATAGGTTGGGCTTACTTTACCATAAAATAGGCTCCATTTTAGCCGTACCAGGAGTTTGCACATACGGATCCTGGATTTTCACCAAGTGCTGGCCCATGTCATGCGAAAATCGTCAACGCCGGGTACATGCAAGGTTAGCCAAACCCTACATCACACTTGTGCACATATGCTAGGGACATATGCAAGTTTTTAAGCGGTTCCGACGCTCCGCCGATCCGTATCTTCGGAAACCCTAGGGCGGGGACCCCGCAGATCTACCCCTATAGCTTTCTCCGTGTGACGGTGTAACAATGGATTTTTTTATTTGCTTTGGTTTGTTTAGGACATATGTACATGGGAAACCATAGGTTGGGCTTACCAGGAGTTTCCACATACAGATCCTGGATTTTACCCCTATAGTCTATAATCTGCCTGAGTTTTGGGACCATTCCCACCCTTCGATGCTCGATTTCTGACGATACATAATAATGATACACTTAAAAACTTGAGACCCACACACGTAACTAGACCCACACACAAACCAAAACACTTAAAGAACTAGACCACACACAAACCAAAGCACTTAAAGAACTACACCCACACACGAAGCAAAGCACTTAAAAACTACACTACTAACACACAAACCAAAACACTTAAAAAACTAAACCCACACACGAACAAAGCACTTAACACTGGGTCGACACATGACCCGTTAGACACATGGAATCGACACACACACATACTAATCAGTTCTCGAAATCTTCGTCCTCGCTAGGGGTGTCCTCCGAAGCGGTACTTGAGAGGTACGAAAACCACCGTTCATCATTTTCCCCCATGTCGACGCCTCTCCTTTGGCGTACTCCGCGTCATATTCGGCCCTCCTCTGCCGCTTTCCCGCCCTCCTCTCTCTCTCGTACGCCCGCTTCTCCTTCCATAATGCGCGCGTGGCCGCGACGTCTCCGGGATGGTCTCCGCGCCACCGTGTCATGAACTGCTCGTCCGCCTCGGTGGTATCAATCCGCCGGCTGGCCATCTCCGAACCGCTGCGCTTCACCCTCCGAGCGAAGTAGCGGCTCGAGAGAGACTCTCGGCTTCCGCCGGAGACCCGACCTCCGGGAAGTTCAATTCGTGGCGCGACCGGCCAAACCTCCAAGCCGCAATGTCGTATGCGCGGGCAGCAGCCTCCTTCGTGTAGAAGGTGCCGAGCCACACACGCACACCACCGGCGGAGATTTCGGACGCGAAATGGCCCGCAGCCCGCTGGCGAACGCCGATGAAGCCCGTGTTGCTACGGCGACGAGGAGCCATCTCGACGGCAGCTGAGCTCAGAGGATTCTGTGGTGTTTTTTGGATGAGAGAGTTGATGAGGAGAGAAATGTTGTTGCTGATGTTAGTGTTGAGAAGACATGGCTATATATAGGACGACGAGGGCTGAAACGGCGGGAATAATTGGCGGGAGAGAATGGGCGCGAGAAGAATGGCGGGAGGGAAGGAGGGGAAAAATGGCGGGAACCTGTGCCGACGGCCTGGCCGTCGGCCTACATAGGAAGTGGCGCGAAAAAATGGCGCGAATAAGGGCGGGAAGAAGGAAAATTTGGCGGGGAAGCTGTGCCGACGGCCTGGCCGTCGGCCCACTTCACGCCGTTTGCCACCTGCCGACGCCGTTGTCGGTGGCTGTCTCGTGGCCCCACCATATAACCATGTGCCGACGGCTAGGCTACGTGCCGTCGGCACAGATAGTGTTTGTGCCGACGGCCAGAGTGTGCCGACGGCGGCCGTCGGTCCTGGTGGTTCTGTGCCGACGGCCAGGCTGTGCCGACGGCTACTTTGCTGGGCTGACGGCGAGCGAGGCTGTGCCGACGGCGGCCGTCGGCACAGATTCTGGCCGTCGGCACGTCGGCGGGTTCCCGTAGCGCGAAATCGAATCAAGCCGTGGGTCGCCCGTATTTTCTCTCTGTTGTCATCGATCATTCTTCATGATCATGCTCTGTACGTTTAATTGGCTAATGCACTGTAATGGCTAAACCTCAGATTAATGAGCACGTACATGTGGAAAACTAAGTGCCTCTACTGATACGCAAAAATTTCTGCCAAGTGCTTACATCTTCCTAGCTGTTCGTATGAAAATTTGGGAGCACCACCAAGGGAGCTGTACAAACAAAGACTTAAGCAACACTATATACTTTATGATTGATACCCTGCCTCCTTTCATTATTTGGATTATTGCATTATATCTGCTTTTATTAATCCTGTCTGCATTTCTTTCTCAGAGTCTGGAATATTTCCTAAAGTATGAGAGGGTGTCTACCCCCATTAATCTTGCTAATGAGGCCATTGACGACCACCTGGCCAAGAAGCTTACCAGGCTATGTGGCTCTGAGAAGAAACTAGCTGTTGGAAGTGCTGAACATAAAAGAATAATCGAAATGAAACTGGTTAGTATGACTTTTGTAAGCTTCCTTGTTGCCTCTGTCCGTGTGAACAACATTCATCGCAGTTTGCTTTTTCAGGGAATAACCTGTCTGTATGTTGGTGTTCCCGATTGTGAGGTGATAAATTGCGGTTTGAAGAATCACATGCGTACTTTATTTTCGGAAGAAAAATCAGAGATGAATAAGAGGGACTGCCCCCTTATTAGAAAAGAGTTAATAACAGTCTTACGTCAACATAACTTTGATTTCAAGCCTGAGATGGTGAGAGTGCCGCTTGTCCTTCCTAATTTCTCACACCTGACATTATCTTCTTTATTTCTCCATTGTCATGTAATGTTGGTCCTGACTCTTGTTATGCAATTCTAGTCCATTCAGACTGATTGTCTCTTTAGTGCCAATAATTGAAGTTTTCATAGACATACCACACAATACATTGATGTGCCAATAATCCCGATTTGTTTTATTCATTGATGTGTGTCTTTTGGAATTTTTTTCCTTCAATATTTCCTTAAGTGATGAACCTAATGCTCCTTGTTTTGTCCAGGTTAACGAATCTATTGCTGAGTTAGCTCATCAACTGCTTGATACCAAATTACGTGAAATGGAGCTTTTGAAGTTCTTCAGCATTCTCTTAAAGGATTTTATTGTTATATCTAGTATTGACACTAAGAGGTGGATGTTATTCCATTTTGCAACAGTTCCGAAGATGATCTGTTCCCCTGGATCATCATATGAAATCTACCGCCCTGATAAGGTGAATAATAATATTTCAGATGTGTTTTGAGTATATGTATGCTGGAACTTGTAATTTTAGCAATGGGCTGGGTTATATTTCTTTCAGATTTTTTCACGTGTCGAGTATCGAAAGATAGAGGCTAATGCATCTCGATATAAACCAAGCTTTTCTAAGATTGGTGTACTGTCTGTCTATGAAGAATTCTTTTCTCTTTATTCGAAACAGTGTCTACTATTATTCAAATTGGGTTTCTTGCTTAAGAAGGCCAAAGGTGAGAATTCTGAATTTACTCCTGTTAGTTGTGTATTTTCGGACAACGAGGATTATTTATGAATGTTTAAAATTAGACGCAGTTCAACACGATCAAAACGCACTCTTTAGTGAACATATTTCATAAATCATGTCATTGTTTTATTATTTTGTATCAATCTAATTGCTTGGTTATGGATACCAGCTGTAAAATGCTAAGTTGGGGAGCAAGTCCATCTAGGTTGGGCTACATCTAACTATCCTACCTAATTTGGGTCGACCCGTGATAGATTTATGTAATCCCATTTGTTTTAATTTGCTTGTTTTCTCTGCAGAGGAAGAATCAGCCATGCTGCTATACGAAGCACCCTCTGGCATCGCAATTTTCTCTTTTGATGGGGCCTACTACCTCAACAATTCAGTAAAGGTAGTTGTTTGTTTGGTTGATGCTCCCTAGTTGTGTCTTTGTATTTTATCTACAGGAGTTCTGGGCACACAACCCACAGCTTGTTAGTAAAAACTGAAGATCTTCTAACTGATTTCTCTTTTGTTTTTTTATCTACAGGAGTTCTGGGCACACATCCCACAGCTTGTTAGTAACACTGCCAGTTTCATTCCTTAGTATTTTTTTTGCCTTATTTCCGTACTCTTCTTGTTGGCTTGTTGCTAAGTCAAACGGAATAATGCTTTGCAATATTGACTACAAACATTCATCATTCTTGATTGTCATTTTTTATTGCAACGAGGGGACGGATATATTGTGTGTGTGTGTGTGTGTGTGTGTGTGGGGGGGGGGGGGGCAAACGGGACCATTACTCGGTAGTTGTTATTTGTTATTGAACTGATTCGAAGTGGAATCAAGCTGATCGACCTTTTTTTTTTTCTGATTTGGACTCGTTTCTCATTACTAAGTTTTGATTTGGTGTCATGATGCACTGTTTTCATTGGCCAGACATCTGCTAATAGATTCAATAAAGGTCAATTAACTTTAGTTGAAACCAAAGTGGGTACTTCTATGAACAAATTTCTACTAAGTAGTTACAACTTCCTAGCTAGGGATGAAAGAGCCCTTACATGGTGCTCCTGCCAAGAATGACACTGTGGGTTGCTGTCAAAATACTAACATCTAGCTTTACTTATTACATTTGGGTGCGCCACTGAGAGGAATTACTACTAGGAAAACCCTTATAGATAGAAATAGATTTTGTGGCGCATTAAAAAAATGCGTGCTTCACATTTCTGTGGCACATATAAAAAAATATGCTCCACATAATTACTCATGCAAACCATATGTGCCACACAAATACATAATTTTGTGCGCATATTGCTATATGCGCCATAGAAATGCACATTTCTGTGACGCATACGCCATAGAAATACATATAAATGTTTTATGTTTTTTTTTCTCTCCACGCACCCCACCCCCTCCCGTGGATTGCCTTTTTTTACTTTTGTAAAATACAAAAGAAATAGATAGAAATTTCAATAAAATCCTTCGAGGTCCCCATATATTATGCCATCTAGTTTTAATGAGAATTAATAAACATGAATCAAGCTGATCATTACTTCGAGGGACCATTACTCGGTAGTTGTTATTTGTTATTGAACTGATTCGAAGTGGAATCAAGCTGATCGACCTTTTTTTTCTGATTTGGACTCGTTTCTCATTACTAAGTTTTGATTTGGTGTCATGATGCACTGTTTTCATTGGCCAGACATCTGCTAATAGATTCAATAAAGGTCAATTAACTTTAGTTGAAACCAAAGTGGGTACTTCTATGAACAAATTTCTACTAAGTAGTTACAACTTCCTAGCTAGGGATGAAAGAGCCCTTACATGGTGCTCCTGCCAAGAATGACACTGTGGGTTGCTGTCAAAATACTAACATCTAGCTTTACTTATTACATTTGGGTGCGCCACTCGAGAGGAATTACTACTAGGAAAACCCTTATAGATAGAAATAGATTTTGTGGCGCATTAAAAAAATGCGTGCTTCACATTTCTGTGGCACATATAAAAAAATATGCTCCACATAATTACTCATGCAAACCATATGTGCCACACAAATACATAATTTTGTGCGCATATTGCTATATGCGCCATAGAAATGCACATTTCTGTGACGCATACGCCATAGAAATACATATAAATGTTTTATGTTTTTTTTTCTCTCCACGCACCCCACCCCCTCCCGTGGATTGCCTTTTTTTACTTTTGTAAAATACAAAAGAAATAGATAGAAATTTCAATAAAATCCTTCGAGGTGCCCATATATTATGCCATCTAGTTTTAATGAGAATTAATAAACATGAATTTCAACATTTTTTTTGCGAAATGCTAAAACTAAATTTCTGATTGCGTACGAACTCGAAAACACGTTTAAAATATGAAAATATATCTACTCGAAATTTCCCATTCGAATTCACCAGGGTTTACCCAGTTAGGAAATTTTTAGATTTTCAAATTGCTAAAGGAAAGTATGAATTTCAGGTTTTATGTTTTGAATATAAAAAAAGAAAAAAATTGAAAAAGAATTATGTGGCACACCAAATGCGCATGAGCCACAAAATTGTTAGACTGGAATTTGAAATTTTGTGGCTCCCTTCTCTCTCTCTCTTTTCTCCTTCTCCTCGACTTCTCCTCCACTTCAACTTCTCCACCTCCACTTCCACTTCCACTTCCACTTCCCCTTCTCCCCCTCCTCTCCACCGACGACCTCCTCCTTCACACCTGGCCTCCTCCACCACCCGACGACCTTCTCCTTCCCCGTCTCCGATGACCTCCTCCTCCTTCGGCGACCCGCTCTTCCCCCACCTCCGGCGACCTCCTCCTCCTCCGGTGACCTCCTCCTCCTCCGGCGACCCCCTCCTTTCCCACCTTCGGCGATCCTCTCTGGCCGGCCTCCTCCTCCTCATCATCCACCCACCCACCCACAACCTCCGACCGGCCTCCTCCTCCTCCTCCCCCCACCCACCCCACCCACCCATCCACCTCCGGTGAAATTCCGGCGGCCGCAGATCTAGATCTGGCATTTTTTTTGAAATTATAAAAAATTCCGTGGCGCACCACCGCTGGGTGCGCGACATAAATTTTTTATGTGGCGCACGCCTGCCTAGTTCGCCACAGAAGTTTGAAAATTCTGTGGTCACTTCCATTATACTGTATTTGATAAGCTCTTTTTAACCCCGTCTGTATTTTTTCCATAGAGTCTGGAATTTTTCCTGAAGTATGAGAGGGTGTCCACCCCCATTGACCTTGCTACTGAGGCTATTGACAACCTCCTGGCCAAGAGGCTCTTCAAGTTGTGTGGCTCTGAGAAGAAACTGGCTGTGGGAAGTTCTGAACATAAAAGAATAATTGAAATGAAACTGGTTAGTATGATTTGTTTAAGCTTTCTTGTTGCTTCTGTCCGTGTGAACAATATTGATTACCATTTTATTTTGCAGGGAATAACTTGTGTGTATGTGGATGTTCCCGATTGTGATGTGATAATTTGCAGTCTGAGGAATCCCAGGCGTACTTTATTGCCTCAAGAAAAATCAGAGATGTATAAGAGGGACTGTCTCCCCAGTGGCGAAGACTTAATAACATTCTTATGTCAACATGACTTTGATGTCAAGCCTGAGATGGTGAGAGTTACCACTTTCCCTTCCTAATTTCTCAGATTTTATCTACACTTTATTTCTTCATTGTTATCTTTCCTTTGTTTTGCTTTCAGGGTAGTTCGTGGCGAGCTTTAATAAGTCATCTCTTGTAATGCACTTTTATTTTTTTCTGATTGATTGTCTTCTTATAAAGCTTTATCGCCAACGATTGAAGTTTTTGTAGATATAACACACTGTAATTTTACATTCATAGAATTTGTTCTATTCATCGATGCACGTATTCTTGAAATTTTTGACTTTCATGTTTCTTTTAGTGATTAACCAAATGCTCTTTTTTTATCCAGGTTGACAAATCTATTGTAGCTCAGCTCCTGCATGGTATTGAATTAAGTGAAATGGAGCATTTGAAGTTTTTCCGCATTCTTTTAAATGATTTTATTGATATATCTGGTATGGGGACTAAGAATTGGAGTTTAATCGAACTTGCAACAGTTCTGAAGATGATCTGTCACCGTGGATCATCATATGAAGTCTACCACCCTGTTGAGGTGAATCATAATATTTTAGATGTGTTTTGGGTATGTGTATGCTGGAAGTTATCATTTTACAATGGACTGAGTTGTGTTTCCTTTCAGATTTTCTCACGTGATGAGTGTCGGAAGATAAATGTCAATGCGCATCGGTATAAAACAAGATTTTCTAATATTGATGTATTGTCTGTTTATAAAGATGTCATTTCTCTCGATTCAGACAAGTATATCCTATTGGTCAAATTGGACTGCTTGGTTGAGAAGGCTAAACAAGTGCATGAGAAGGCAGAGGTGATCTTTCCCACTGGCTCCAAAGTTGGAAAGGAAGTTTGTACTACTGTTGATGACAGGCTCAACTCCATCACTGAAGATAAAATTGTAGTGAAGTCACTTTAGTGAAGGGCAAAGAATTGGATTTCTTCTGTGAGAGGCCGGATCAAGATGTTAAGCAAATTATCCCTATCTTTGAACAAAATCGTTAAAATATAGGCCTAACAGTAGTGAAGAAATCTGCAACAAAAAGGATGACCACTGTCTGATCGCACATGAGAATTCTGATTGTGTTCATGCGAGCTGTGTATTATTTTCCAATACCGATGATTATTTCTGCATGTTTTGAATCAGTCACAGTTCTACAAGATCAACACACACTCTGTAGTGAAAATATTTCATATCATTGTTTTAATAAACATTCTGTAGCAGTGTAATTGTTTGGTTATGCAAGTCCATCTAGGTTGGCCTGCATCCATTTGTACTTTCTAGTTTGGATTGATTGAATTGAACGTATGAACAGTGTCTATACGATTTTTTGGTGCCAAAACTTAATCCACGCCTCCCGAGTCGCCTCGCGCGGATGTGGTGTTGGAGCCTCCCGGTCTCATGACAACATTGACCATCACTGAGCCGCTGCCTCTACCTCCTACTGCACCATATATCAGTTCCTCTTCCCCCGCCAGCCTCTCCGGCGTCAGGAGGGGTGGGAAACCCGATCTATGAGTAGAGGTTTTAATAAAAGTAGTGTTTTTCTACAAGACAAAGTTAGAATTTAAGTATTCGTCTTCTTTTGGTTCCTAAATATATGGAGAAGAGATCGTCTACAACAATTGATTTTCGTTCCATTCGATGATGAGATCTTTCTCCTAGCATCAATGATGGTGTTGGAAGATTAAAGTTCTCTAGGTATGGTTCTTCATATCTTAATTCACCGGATCGATCTAGGATCTTTTCTCATGGTTGCCGCCAGGATGATTGTCCTTGCAATATTTGTCCCGGCTTCTTTGTCCCGACAATGTTGACTTGTAGTCTCAGGTTCCCGGCGACGTCGACAAGGCTGTTTGGTTGTTTTTCCCTGGCATACTGGTGTTGTTACTTTTGCCGATGGTGATTGGCTACTTTAAGGTTGCGCGCGTGCACGTAGCTTTGGAACTGCGGCTCAAACTAAAATTATGGGAGAACTTTCGTTGATATTTTAAGATATCTGGTTTGGTATCTATCTTCGGCTGCCTCCAGGAAAGTACAACATTATATCATAGAAGAAGAAAGAGTTTAAAGACTTTAAAGATTTGTCGGTTTCTTTCAGACTTTATTTTATAATAATCGAAGTCATCTCATTCCTCATTACCATGTACTATTTGTTACATAAATATATGTGGTATTGATTATCAAAATAATTAAATATCAGTATATACCATGATGTCTTGACAAAACTTCATGATCATATTTCGGATAATTTCTAGAGCCTATCCGGAATGAACACAGATATAGTCCTATCTGACATTTCTACGCTGGACTCACGAGGTTCCTAATTCTCACCGGGGCCACCTAAAGCATGTTGTAGTAAGAAAAAAGCCATCCCCTCCCCCCACCACCATGTGTGGAGGATTTTTTTGAACAACATAAGTCGTAGTCCTGTAAAAGATTTTTAGCCAGTGATGACCATTCCTGACGGCAAACAAGGGTGGCACACAAATTTTCTCCATGGTTGATTCCATACCGGTGGATAAATACGTCGTAGTTGATAGCATGAAATCCCAGCACTGGGGATTGCCGTGATTGATAAAATGGAGGCATTTCACCGTCCAATGTAAGCGACGCAAGAAAATGGGCCAAAAGTGAAGAATGGTCAAGTATGCCCTGCTAGCTGACTTGTCAAGAATGTCTTACTGACAAGTGCGGTCCACCACTGTCGAGCTATGCATTGTCTTTATATGGCCCTTTTGTGCACACATGACCCAAACAGCTAGGCGTACTTATTCTGGAGCACATAACAAAACCCCAACCCCCACTTTTCAGCCCCATCTATATCTCTTATAAAGCAAAACCTCACTAGAAGGTCATTTAAGTTGTCTATCTCAACATGTAAGTTATTCACACCATCCATTCTATTAGCCATCCAATTGTTCATGTCATTCCCCACTAACATTCATTAATACTCTACATGCAAGCCACATCATCTATTTTTTAAGCCATCCAATTATCCATATCATCAACTTTTAGCCGTCAACTACATAACTAATTCAAGTCAGTTTTTTTAAGTTAGCCTCTTGAATATTTACGCATCCTGCATGTTCCTACAAATAATATCATATTCCAATTAACTTATACCCTTTTGTTTTTTACAAAATAGAGTTATCGGAGAAATTCCCGCTGCAACGCGAGGGGTATCCTTCTAGTTTTCTATATAATACATGGAGCACTTCATGCTGACTGCCCACTCCACACTCTCCACTCGTATACGGTCGCACTCACCGTTAGTTACTCCCACTAGGCAAGACAAACCTTAGATCATACCATCCTTTCGAAGAAAAATTAGATCTCACAACTCCCATCTGTGCTACTAACCTCCCTCCCCGCTCTCTTTGTGGCAATGATATGAAGAGAAAGTTCAAGACCTGAAGGTTGTCCATGCCTGGTACTATCTCTCGATGTGGTGCAGCCTGTGGATCACATTCCTCCACATCTATTCCCAATTCTAAGGTATGGTCTTCAACTCTTCTACGGACAGTGTTGCATCTTGTTCTTTCACCTACACCTCCACCGCCATGTTCCCGATTCTAACCAATTATATTTCTCTTTCAGATCCAAGCATGCATGGAGAATGGCGGGTATCTCAACACCGTCGTCAGCGTAAGGCGCACGGAATATGGATGCTATGTCACGGCCGTCGCCGTAGTACCTTGCACGGAGAATTGCGGCAATGTCTCCACCGCCATCGGAAGGATGACAACCATGTCGATGTACAATCGCAGAATAGAGAGGCATTAAAAATAGGATTAGTTAGGGTTTTCGACTTATCCCACTCCCTCTCTCAGAGTTTATTAGGCGTGTTGGGTCGCAAATTTGATCAAGTTAGCATTAGTTATATGTTATAAAAATTATATCATTAGAAAGTTTAGATGTTTTATTTTCTAATGATATAATTTTTACATTATATAATTTAAATTATATAGGTCAAATTGACGACCTAGGGATACGGGGAAGACTAGTAAACTGAGACGGAGGGAGTAGGATAATAGAGAAAGTTATAATTAGGCCATAAATCTTCCTAATTTTTCAGCTGCATGGGACCCTAAAAGTGGGTGCAGTGTAATATTATTGTAACCTTAATGGAATTTTATATCTTAAATAAAATGAAAATTATGATATAATTGTAGGCGAGTGTCATGGTTACCTTCTCCGGACGCACGACTGGGCGGAAAATAGCACGATTGCTGCCACGAGCAACAACATCGGCGAGGACAAAAAAGGAGCGGATGGGATGGGGAACGGAGAGGAGTGAGAAAAAGAGCGGTCATCGAAAATGGTCGTGGTAGCGGGGTGGTATAGACGTTGACAGGTGGGGCCCATGTAGAAGTTCGGAGCCAGGTGTTTGCGGGTGTCGTGCGGTCAATAAAGGAATGATATGATATTCACCGTACGGGGCAGGAGAATATACGAGAGGCGATCATAGAACACCTCTGAAATCCATCTAGGGTTTCGTCCCTCTCACTTGCGACACTGCTGGTCCGCTCCGCCTCCGATGGCCTTGGGACCTTGGAGACGTGGCAGAACGGCTCTCGTCGGTGGAACGGTTTCAGTTCTTCATTAATTAGTTTGTTTTCAGTGTCTTCTTCGGGACGGTGAGGCGGCGCCTACGTCCTGAAGTTAGAATAAGGTCCTCCCCGCACTATCTTCGCTTCGGTGGTGCGTCTAGCACCAACAGACGACGTGTGGAGTCGTGTGTCCGATGGATCTCCTCAGATCCGGTTGGTTTTTGTGTTCGCTGGTGTGGTTTTAGGTCAGTCTCTTCTAATCTACGGTTGTCAACATTGACTATGGTTGCTGCTCTGGTGCGCTGGTCCTTTGGGGCATTAGCTCGTCGATCTCTCGTTTGTCTACTACAATAAACTCTACTACGATAAGCTTTGCTCGTTCCGGTGATGGAGGGGCAAGGACGGCGCGCTTTCGGCTCACACTAGTGTCTGTATTCATCGCTAGATGACCTAATGATTTATTTGTTTTTGTTACTTTTGGGTCTCTTTGTAGTGTTGCTGATGATTATTAATAGATCAGTGATATTTTCGCAATAATAATAATAATAACACCCCTCCTATCTCCAACACACGTTCAAAACGGCTGGATCGGGCGTCCCACACGAGTCCGGCCAGAAACGAAATTCTCAAACCTTTCAAAACTGAATACTCAATGTCTATCTTCGACTAGAATCTAAGTTAAGGATCTGCTACCGCAGAAAAAGAAACTCAGAATTTGTTTTTCCATCTATATGAACGGGTTCATCAGCAGTCGCGCAAAAAAAAAGAACATACCATTATTTGGCGGTACAGCGGGAAGAATGGGTAGGAGTCTAGGTATTCCATCAAGAAAAAAACTCCTCTGATGAAGTTTTTGGTGAGGCGATTCCCTATGAGGCTTGCATCCGGCCACCGCCAGAACAGATCAGGTTAACCCAGCCCAGATTGCTTGACGCCTCGTGATAGATGAGGGGAGAGCGCGGGAGTTCATGCTTTCCTTTTTGCCTAAGTGTACTTTTTCGGCAGGAGACAGCAAGATCGATGGGTCGTTATTCAAAAAAGGATTCGTCAGCCATACTGCTATACGAAGCACCCACTGGCTTCGCCATTTTCTCTTTCGACGGGAGCTATCTTGACAATCCAGTGGAGGTACTGTACTTTGTTTGGTCAGCCATACTTTGTTTCTCTTCTCCATCGGTGACGAAAGAGTTCAGCATCATCTAATCGAGTTCTTTCTGCTTTGTTCTACAGGACTTCTGGGCAGACATCCCACATCTTGTCAGTAATCATCTTCTCTCCTTACTATTTGGCAAATTTTACAGTACCCCAGTACTTCCTAATTAACCATGTACTGGAGTACCAGATTAATCTGGCTGTCCCTAATGGAGGGCATCTCTGTCATTTCTTCTAAGGTTTAGCGAAAGGGAGTTTAGATTGGCTTTTTTCTTCTTCCAAGATCACGTTCGAGCGTGGCCCCTCAATTTCTCTTGCCGACGTTGGCTTTTAGCGAGACACAAGTCGGGGCGCAACCAGGCGTGGGCTTTGGCCGGCGGCAACCTGCACGAGCGCGCGTGTTCTCTTCTCTCCTCTACTCACCGCCTCTGTCTAGGCCATGGGCGCAGATCGTGCCTAATCTCCTCTTGTTTCGTTGGAGAATATGAACTAACATAGCTGTTTGGAGAATATGAATAAAGGAAGAGGATAAGATGGGAATAGATGAATCAAAATCCTCTGTCCGGGAGGGGGTAGCCGCCATGGCCCCGGGGCACCTCGCCCTCCTCATGGTTGCGCCACCGCCAGCGGTCACTCGCTAACCTCGTCCGCTCCTATTTGACATGCAGCCGCCCGGCGATACCACCTGTGCCGACGTGACACCCGCCAGTCCGCCATCACGCCCAGCTGTTCGCCTTAAGAGCATCTCCAGTCGCGTCCCCAAACCGCGTCGAGCGTTTGGGGGACGAGTTTTGTTCGTGCCGCGTTTGGCGGACGTCGCTCCACAGTCGCGTCCCCCAAAGGCCGTCCCCAATGAGGAATTCAAATAGTTTGCATTCACAAGAGATCGTTCCCGTCGAAATCGTCACGATCAGAGTAGCGGCGATCAAAATACTGGCTGCGAGATCATATTACAGGCCGACACAAGAATTAGAAGGGAAAGGGGTTGGGCGACGCCGACACCGACGGCGCATCCTGAGTCGACGTAGGCCTGACGTCACGATGAACTCGTCGCGATCTGCCTGGTGTACATGCTCCATCGTCGAGGCAGAGGCCGACACCGGTGTAGTAGCGGATGCGTCTGTTGGCTGTTGGCTCTTGCTCCAGGGTTGGGGCCGCTGCCGTTGCCGCTGCCGCTGCAGCTGCCTGGGCCGCCGCCTTGGACTCCGCCTCGGCCACTGCCATTTTGGCTTCGATGTCATCGAGGATCCGTCATTTGAAAAAGTTGTGCGTCGCCCGCATCCGGGGAGACATTCCTTCTGTCGACAGTCTCAGCAGGGACATGTCGTCCCTCCGTTTCTTCAGCTCCATCTTCTCCTCTTGCCTCTTGAGCAGCGCCGCCCACCTTTCCTCGGCCTTTTTGTCGCGGGAGAGCAAGGTCGAGTAGACCTCGACGAGGCACTGCGTGAGCGACGCCTACGTCTTCTCGGCCGACCCAGCGTTGGCCAAGGCGGCCTTGGCAGCCTTGTTGCCGATAGGGCGCTGTTGCGGTCAGAAACCCACCGGCGGGCAGCGACGGGCAACACCGTAGAGTCGGGAATCTCCCAGGACTGTGGCTGGCCCTGGTCCCTCCGAGCGACGGCCCGCAAAGCCTTCGCCACGCACGTCCGATGCTGATGCAAGGGCGTGCCACCTGACCTATACCTGGTCAGGAAGGTGTTGGATGATGCCTCGCTTAGTTTCCTGCATGGCATACACGTAAACATTAAATACGAGCCTCGATCGGCTCTCAGGTTATCCTGTGAATCAGCTCAAGGAGCCGATCCACCCATGATGCGTACGAGGTGTACGATCAGATGGTGGTCCTGCTTGATCAAAACAAAGCTAAAACGACCTACTACGATTTGGGGTTTTCACCGCATAATCGGAACATCCTACTCGTGATTGGGCCTGGCGGCCACGCACGGTGTTCGTGAACCAACCCTAGACAAGGCCTAAAAACCAACACGAAGCCGATCCTCGGAACATCCTGTCTAGGGCTAGCAAACTACACCCTACGCGCCACTGGATCCTCCAACCCGTTTGTAAGGCCTAACTATGCAGATATTAAACTAATCCTTGAAGAACAAGGAGCAATCATAACGGATCGGATCTACTAAATAATGATCAAGCGGGGTGCCGCCCTTACACCCAAGATAGGTGTAAGGGCGGATAGATGTCTAGGGATCACACGACGATAGCATATGATACGAAGAACAATGCTAACCCTAAAACATCTATGATAACTACGTTTCTCGCCATCAAAAAGGCTTCAGTACGAGCAACACATGGACGACGAATAAACGTGTGCTGCCTAGATCGCAAGATGCGATCTAGGCAGCATGATGCTTACCCGGAAGAAACCCTCGAGACGGGGGAGTTGGCGATGCGCCTGGTTTGTGTTTGTTGTGAACGTGATTGTTGTTTATTTCATAAACCCTAGATACATATTTATAGTCCGTAGACTTTCTAACGTGGGAATAATCCCAACCGGGCACGAGCCCAAACTCTGTCTAATCGACACGTATCCTACTATGGTACAGATACACGGGCAAACTAGCCCAAACTTCGTATACAAGGCCGATTCATGTATTCCTTCTATGTATATTCTTCAAGCCCATCTTCAATCGCGGCCCACCTCTGATCCGGTCAAATTCTGGTGATAACACATGCCCCCCTGGTTTTGGAAATGACATTTCCAAAATCATTATGCTTCTCCTTCGTCGGGTCATGTCGTGGCAGAGCAGAACCATCGCAGAGTCTTTCATCATGTCGCCTCGCCTCCTTGGCTTCTCTGCACGAATTGATAGTTTCGGCATCACGTCCTCGAGAACCGTCATGGCATTAAATCTCCACTACAACCCCTTTATTTATCTGTGCCGAACGGTTCGCCACTTCATCCCCCTGCTCTGTTCTGTCCACCAGCACCCAAAAAACCCTCTTCCCCTGTAGCAATGTCTTCCTCTTCTTCTACCTCCTCAGGCCTCTCCCTCCAATCTTCGCCGAAGAGCAAGAGTGAAGACGACCTCCACTCCGGGGCGAACCCCATCTCCTCCGACAAGGAGGAGAAAGAAGAAGAAGCAGAGAAGAAAGGGGCCTCCTCCCCCGCCAGGTACCCGCCGACGAAGCGCTCCCGCATGTGGGCGGACAACGAGGACGATGATGATGACGAGGAAGGAGAAGAAGAGGAGGAGGATGATTCCTCCTCTTCCGCTGGGTATCCGCCGGCGAAGCGCTTCCGCGCTTGGGCGGACAGCGAGGATGATGATGATGACGAGGAAGAAGAGGCTCCGGCCGAAGGCTGGGGCAGCAGCGACAAGGAAGTCTCCGGAGGTAGCGCCGACGGCAGCTCCGATGCCGACGATGATGCTAGCGAGGATTAGTAATGTAGGATTAGTAATCCCTGAGCAATCGGCTCTTCTTTTGTTCTTCCTTTCTTGAGCAACCGGCTCTTCATTGTAAAAAATCCCAGTATTAATGAAGAATTTCCCTTAACTTGATTTGGCCGATTTCCTTTCGTACTGATTTTGCCGATTGTTAATTTGATCAACGCTCAATGAGCCGATGGCAACGCATCGGTCTCTTACGATAAATTTCGAGATAGACCAATTTAGCCACCTCCTCAAACGGTAACTTGCGAACCTTGCTCAAATTCAGATCCCCAAACTTCCAACCGAACAGGTCCAAACCGCGACTACCGAGCGTAGTGTTAGATTTAACGGCAAAACTCCTGAAACAATGCCTGGTCTCATCATTAACTTTAGGTCTTCAGACCTTCTCCTGCCGAATCCTTCTCGTCCAAATCCCCTTTGCCTTCAGGAGAGCTCTAGGACCGTTGCTGAATCAACCCGGAGGCTAGAACTGATACTTCTGCAAGACAGGCACCACTTATCCACAAATTTTCTTTCGATAGTCTACAGCGATGTTTGAAATCCTTCTCTGTTTTCTTGCAGCAACCATCCCTCAAAAAAGTTAAGATGCAGAGCCAGCCGATTTCAACAAAATCGGCTCCCTATAGCAAAGGGTCCTTCAGGGCAAGCTGCCCCCCGAGCCTTAGTCAAGGCGAGAAAAGTAGTGAGCCAGCCAAATGTGCCACCATCGGCTTCCAAGTTATAATGCGGAACCAGCCGATTTCAACAAAATTGGCTCCCGCAGCGAGAGAACCTTCAGGGTGAGCTGCCCCCCGAGCTTCTCCAGTTCAATTCTTGCGTCTTGCATGATCAGATCGGCTCATCATCTTTGGCAGGCTGATGCAACTTCCGGTGAGGATGTTTTGAATTTCTGATGCCCTCCAAAACTCTGGATGTAACAACCTCTGAAAGTGGCATCGACCAAGTCGCCACCTTGGTTCACCCCAGGTGAAAACGTCACAGCCGATTGATTCGTCATCGGCTGTTCTCATGTGCTTATACTGGCGCTGCTGCACTCGAAGATTTGCAGAAGGAGTTGGAGGCCTTAAGAAGGAGTTCATCCAGTAGAGCATCTCCTTGTAACTCGATAACTGCTCCATTGGGCTTCTGCTTATAACAGTTTGTACCTCTTGAGTCGATGGCTGCGCATCGGCTTTATATCATGAGAATTTTTTTTTACGGGCTGATTTTTCTATCGGCCCCCAATGTTTCACTGCACATGTATCGCACATGTTTATCTGATTAGGTGCCCCCCCGAGCCGATTCTGCCAGGTAACTGCTGATATCGGCTCTGTGGTTAGCCAAGGCACTGTATGTGAACGTTGGCTCGGTTAGGAACAGTGTTGACTTCTTCCAGCTCATCAGCCGACGTAAACCCGTTGCCCGTTAGATCGACGTTGAACCCAGGCAGAACGCATGGTGAGGATAATTTTGGCCGATTGATAGAATCGGCCTCCATATTGATTGCATTGCTCAATGAAGGTTTTGCAATGTTCCTCCACAGATCCTTGGGGCCGATCACATGGATCGGCATCGCCACGTTTGTCCATAGATGTTGCTCTTGTTACACGATCAGGCCGGTGGATAAAACCAGCCTAACCCCGTCCTTCGTCACGTCGATGCGCTCGCAGTCGTCCAAATTGATGCCTGAGAGTGGCTCTTGGCCTGATGTCTCCCAAACGTTCATGCCAACCGTTGAAATCTCGGCTGAATCATCTGCGTGGACGACTTCTACTTCATCTCCATCCCACTGTATCAGGCATTGGTGCATCGTGGATGGAATGCAACAGTTGGCGTGGATCCAATCTCTCCCTAGTAGGACAACATAGGTGCTCTTGCTGTCGACAATAAAGAACGTCTTAGGGACGGTTTTCCTTCCTACGGCCAGATCCACGTTCAGAACACCTTGTGCGTCAGATGCTTGGCCGTTGAAATCGCTCAGTGTCACATTGGTCTTGATCAGGTCCGAGCTAGAGCGTCCCAACCGACGTAGCATGGAGTATGGCATAATGTTGACTGCCGCTCCGGTGTCCACCAGCATCTTGTTGACAGGCTGCCCATTGATGTAGCCTCGCAAGTACAAGGCCTTCAGATGCTTGTAGCTTCTTTCTCGTGGCTTCTCAAAGATGACCGGCCGTGGGCCGCAGTCAAGTTGTGCCACAGGTGCTTCGTCTAATCCTGGAGCACTAAACTCCGTTGGAAGGATGAAGACCATGTTTGTGCCAGCCGATGTCTCATCATCGGCTTTCTTTTGTCTGGGGCGCCACTCTTTCCTTTGTGGCCGACCTTCTTCGTCCAGGGTTCGCTGGATTTTAGCGGCCAGATCAGGCCGCGCCTTCCTCAACGTGTGCAGGTATAACCTTTCAGCTTCCTCCAAACCACGTAGTCGCTGAACCCTTCGTTTTTGGGAACGGCTGAGCCCATCCGGGCACCACCTTGGCCGATGATACTTGTCTTCCTCTTTGTCATCGTCCTCTAGTTCCTCGAGATCTTCTACCCGAGAGGACTCAGCGTGCTTGTTCCGAGGCGGGAGAGGCCCTAGACGTTTGAACACGGACACGTTAGCTGCATCCTTCTTCTTTTGTCTACACTCTGGACAATTGCCGATTGTAGGCAATCGGCTCATTCCTGAATCCCAGCAATGTCTGAAGAAGGGGCAGTCCCAGTGCCTATCCACGTCGTCTTGCTCTCTCGACTTTTCCTTGGCGTGGCGCTCATATCTCTCCTCGTCGCGATCATGCCGACGGTGCCTCCTGGCGTCCCTAGCCAGGCGATCTCTTTCATCATCGTCGTTGTACCGCCGGCGTTGGTCATATTGACCCACATACTTGTTGAGGAGGTGGTCCGAGAGAGGTCGCTGATATCTTACGTTCCTCACTTCTCCCTCTGTGATGTAGCGCTTGCCATCGTGACGGAGCCGATCGCGTGGAGCGGCTTCCTCTGTGTCCTTGCTATGAGAGCAGCTGCCCTCATCTCCATCCTTACCAGAGTGGTGCCCAGGTCCTACCATGTTGATATTGCACGAGAATCCTGGCGGGCACCCTCCATGGTAAGTGCACTCCACCATGTTAACGGCGGGGAAGGGGTGCGTGTCGACCTTCATGGCGTACTGGCTGAAAATTAGCCGCCCTTGTTCTATCGCCATTTGGACTTGCTGACGCCACACCCTGCAGTCGTTGGTGGCGTGGGTGAACGTGTTATGCCACTTGCAGTATGGCTTTCCGTTCAGCTCTTGCACCGTGGGGATCTTGTGGCCTTCGGGTAACTTTAGTCGCTTCTCCTTAAGTAAGAGGTCGAAAATCTGCTCAGCTTTGGTCACGTCGAAGTCAAACCCTTTTGGAGGACCTTGTGGCTTAACCCACTTACAGGACACGGGGCTTGCCCCCGAGTCCATTCAGCCACTTGCTACCTCTTGATCTCCCGCAGCACCTTCATCTTCATCTCGCCTCAACCAGGACCACCGCACGCTTGAACTTATCCTGGTAAACATCCGGGTGGCGCTGTTCATATGCCGACAGCCTCGCACCATGTGCGCCGGTGAAGGGTAGTCCGCTTGGGAGGCCATGTCCTTGATCGATGATGAGAGACCCACCACCGCCAACTCGATCGCTTCTTTTTCACTCACATGAACCGAATAGCATCGGTTCCTAACGGTCCTGAAGCGCTGGACGTATTCTGACACTGTTTCCCCACACTTCTGTCGTACTTGTGCTAGATCGGCAATGCCAGCCTCGGAAGCCTCTGAGTTATACTGGACGTGGAACTGCTCTTCCAACTGCTTCCAAGTCCGGATTGAGTCTGGTGGCAGCGACATGTACCACCCAAAAGCCGATCATGTGAGGGACTGTGCGAAGAACCTCACGCGCAGCTCGTCTGATGTTGAGATCGTGCCCAGCTGTGCCAAATATCGGCTCACGTGCTCGATGGAGCTGGAACCATCTGATCCATTAAACTTGGTGAAATCAGGGAGCCGATATTTGGGTGGTAGCGGGATCAACTCGTACTCATTGGGGTACGGCTTGGAATAGCCGATTGTCCTCCTTTTCGGCATCATGCCGAACTGGTCTTTCAGGATTGTACAAATCTGATCCGCGGTGATGGCTGCAGGCGTCGAACTCTGAAGATTCGCCGGGGTGGCATACTTAGCCAGCCATGCTTGCTTTTCCACCTCTGAGCCAACTGCAGGAGCTGAGCTCTGGAGGTTTGTCGGAGTGGCATACTTAGCTAGCCACGTCTGCTTCTCAAGATCTGTTCCCGAAGCTCCTCCTGCTGTTCCGGAAGTCCCTGCTGTTGCAGCCTGGTTCGAGAGTGCCCAGTTACTGCAGTCTGGCACGTATGCGCACGTGTATCCGTGCGGGATCTCCTTAGGAGCCTCATGCAAGAATTGGTAGTCACTAGGGTCACCACCGATCTTGTAGAAGACGTATGCCGATGAATTCGGCACTTCTGGTGCTGCCAACGCGAACGGCAGCGGTGGACGGGACTGGAGTGGCATCTCTCCTCGGTGAGTCCCTAGAGCTGGTCCTGACGGAGAATATTGATGGCTCATGATTTTCTGGATCACGCGCAGAGCGACACGCTCCAAAGTGTTCACCAGGCTCTCAGAATGGCGGTGCAGCGAATGAGCCACCATGAAGTTAATCTCCTGACGCAGCGACCTGGTGCGTTCTTCTGACGGGGTGGACAGGTCCACTCCATCGAGCGCGCCTTCATGTGAGAACCCTTTCCACCTGATGCCGTGTGAGCGGGTTCTGTGAAAAGAGCCGATGAGGTCGGCTTTGAGGACCGCTTTGATCTCGCCATGCTTCTTCTTGAGCTCCTCGGTCAGGTCCTTGTACTTGACTGGAGTGCCTTCCGCCATCTCAGATGTAGATGGCGATGCGGTTGATGTCGAAGATTGTCCCACCGGGCGTGCCAGAATGTGTTGCGGTCAGAAACCCACCGGCGGGCAGCGACGGGCAACACCGTAGAGCCGGGAATCTCCCGGGACTGCGGCTGGCCCCTGGTCCCTCCGAGCGACGGCCCGCAAAGCCTTCGGCACGCACGTCCGATGCCGATGCAAGGGCGTGCCACCCGACCTATACCTGGTCGGGAAGGTGTTGGATGATGCCTCGCTTAGTTTCTCGCATGGCATACACGTAAACATTAAATACGAGCCTCGATCGGCTCTCGAGTTATCCCGTGAATCGGCTCAAGGAGCCGATCCACCCATGATGCGTACGAGGTGTACGATCAGATGGTGGTCCTGCTTGATCAAAACAAAGCTAAAACGACCTACTACGATTTGGGGTTTTCACCGCATAATCGGAACATCCTACTCGTGATTGGGCCTGGCGGCCACGCACGGTGTTCGTGAACCAACCCTAGACAAGGCCTAAAAACCAACACGAAGCTGATCCTCGGAACATCCTGTCTAGGGCTAGCAAACTACACCCTACGCGCCACTGGATCCTCCAACCCGTTTGTAAGGCCTAACTATGCAGATATTAAACTAATCCTTGAAGAACAAGGAGCAATCATAACGGATCGGATCTACTAAATAATGATCAAGCGGGGTGCCTCCCTTACACCCAAGATAAGTGTAAGGGCGGCTAGATGTCTAGGGATCGCACGACGATAGCATATGATACGAAGAACAATGCTAACCCTAAAACATCTATGATAACTACGTTGCTCGCCATCAAAAAGGCTTCAGTACGAGCAACGCATGGACGACGAATAAACGTGTGCTGCCTAGATCGCAAGATGCGATCTAGGCAGCATGATGCTTACCCAGAAGAAACCCTCGAGACGGGGGAGTTGGCGATGCGCCTGGTTTGTGTTTGTTGTGAACATGATTGTTGTTTATTTCATAAACCCTAGATACATATTTATAGTCCGTAGACTTTCTAACGTGGGAATAATCCCAACCGGGCACGAGCCCAAACTCTGTCTAATCGACACGTATCCTACTATGGTACAGATACACGGGCAAACTAGCCCAAACTTCGTATACAAGGCCGATTCATGTATTCCTTCTATGTATATTCTTCAAGCCCATCTTCAATCGCGGTCCACCTCTGATCCGGTCAAATTCTGGTGATAACAGGCGCCCTGTGGATGTTGCCAGCAGCGCATCCAGATCAATGGCGTCTTTCCCCTTCGACAACGAAACGCGCGTCAACCTCCATTTCTGGTTCATCTTGAGCTTGGTATAGCAATGCATCAACGCGAACGACTTATGCCCATCCGAGTTCCTCCGGTACAAATCCATGGCCTTGTCAAACTAACCAAAGGAAGCGCAGTCATTTCATCGAACACATTGTAGGCGGTACAGATTATGTAAGAAAGAGTCGTACCAGTTGGGCGACGTCGGCGCCGCTGTCGCCTCTGGTCTCTAAGTCATGATGGAAACCATGGAACATGTTCACCGACGCATGGATGATGACCCATCGCGTCGACATTGCCTTTTGGCTCCTCTTCATTGTCACTTTGTTGTATTCGCTCTTCATGAGCTTGCGCTCATCGAACTCGGCCTTGATCCTCGCCCAATACTTCCCGTATTTTTGGTTCGCGCCGATGATGGAGTCATGGCTCACCGTCGCCCACGACTCGCACAAACATTGATCCTCTAGAGGCGTCCACTTGGGGCCTCGTGTGCCCGACGCCTTCTTCTTCTTCCTCACGCCGTCCACGTCAACCTCCACGAGATCATCGGCATCCTCGCCGGCACCCTCGTCGTCCTCTTCGTCGCCACCCTCTTCGTCCTCATCGTCCTCGTCGTCCTCCACCCCCTTCTCCACCCCGTCCCCCTCCCCTCCTCCTCCTCCTCCTCCTCCTCCTCCACCACCACCTCCTCCTCAGCACCGGCGCCGTCGAATTCGAGCGGCCCCTACGGCCATTGAACGGGGCGCCCTCCGGACCGGGGCCTGGCTCGTACTTAGGGGAGTAGAGCATAGCGTTGGGGTTGAAGCCGCCATGAGACAGCGCATCCTCGTACCGCGGCGAAAAGTTTGGCGTCACACAGACGGGAGTGGCGGAGGGGCCATCGTTGTAGAACCCGGATGTCGACGGGGACAACACTCCCGGAATGTACGGCGGCATATTCGTACTCCATGGGCTCGCGTTGGTGGCAGTGATACACCCGGCTGATGGCGTGTATTTCACACGTTCGTTGGGCAACCCCAAGAGGAAGGTATGATGCGCACAGCAGCAAGTTTTCCCTCAGAAAGAAACCAAGGTTTATCGAACCAGGAGGAGCCAAGAAGCACGTTGAAGGTTGATGGCGGCGGGATGTAGTGCGGCGCAACACCGGGGATTCCGGCGCCAACGTGGAACCTGCACAACACAACCAAAGTACTTTGCCCCAACGAAACGAGTGAGGTTGTCAATCTCACCGGCTTGCTGTAACAAAGGATTAACCGTATTGTGTGGAAGATGATTGTTTGCGAGAGAAAACGAGTAAAAACAAGTATTGCGAGTAGATTGTATTTCGAGTAAAGAGAATTGGACCGGGGTCCACAGTTCACTAGAGGTGTCTCTCCCATAAGACGAACAACATGTTGGGTGAACAAATTACAGTTGGGCAATTGACAAATAAAGAGAGTATGACAATGCACATACATATCATGATGAGTATAGTGAGATTTAATTGGGCATTACGACAAAGTACATAGACCGCCATCCAAGCGCATCTATGCCTAAAAAGTCCACCTTCGAGGTTATCATCCGAACCCCCTCCAGGTATTAAGTTGCAAAGCAACGGACAATTGCATTAAGTATGGTGCGTAATGTAATCAACAACTACATCCTTAGACATAGCATCAATGTTTTATCCCTAGTGGCAACAAGCACAACACAACCTTAGAACTTTCGTCACTCGTCCCGGTGTCAATGCGGCATGAACCCACTATCGAGCATAAGTACTCCCTCTTGGAGTTAAAAGCATCTACTTGGCCAGAGCATCTACTAATAACGGAGAGCATGCAAGATCATAAACAACACATAAGCATAACTTTGATAATCAACATAACAAGTATTCTCTATTCATCGGATCCCAACAAACGCAACATATAGAATTACATATAGATGATCTTGATCATGATAGGCAGCTCACAAGATCCGACAATGATAGCACAATGGGGAGAAGACAACCATCTAGCTACTGCTATGGACCCATAGTCCAGGGGTAGACTACTCACTCATCACTCCGGAGGCGACCATGGCGGTGTAGAGTCCTCCGGGAGATGATTCCCCTCTCCGGCGGGGTGCCGGAGGCGATCTCCGGGATCCCCCGAGATGGGATCGGCGGTGACGGCGTCTCCGGAAGGTTTTCCGTATCGTGGCTCTCGGTGCCGGGGGTTTCGTCACGGAGGCTTTAAGTAGGCGGAAGGGTAGGTCAAGAGGCGGCACGAGGGCCCCACACCACGGGGCCGCGCGGCCAAGGGGGGCCGCGCCGCCCTAGGGTGTGGCCCCCTCGTGGCCCCTCTTCGTCTCGTCTTCGGTCTTCTGGAAGCTTCGTGAGAAAATAGGCCTCTGGGCTTTTATTTCGTCCAATTCCGAGAATATTTCTTTACTAGGATTTCTGAAACCAAAAACAGCAGAAAACGACAGAACGGCACTTCGGCATCTTGTTAATAGGTTAGTTCCGAGAAAATGCACGAATATGACATAAAGTGTGCATAAAACATGTAGATAACATCAATAATGTGGCATGGAACACAAGAAATTATCGATACGTTGGAGACGTATCAGCATCCCCAAGCTTAGTTCTGCTCGTCCCGAGCAGGTAAAACGATAACAAAGATAATTTCTGGAGTGACATGCCATCATAATCTTGATCATACTATTTGTAAAGCATATGTAAAGAATGCAGCGATCAAAACAATGTGTATGACATGAGTAAACAAGTGAATCATAAAGCAAAGACTTTTCATGAATAGTACTTCAAGACAAGCATCAATAAGTCTTGCATAAGAGTTAACTCATAAAGCAATAATTCAAAGTAAAGGTATTGAAGCAACACAAAAGAAGATTAAGTTTCAGCGGTTGCTTTCAACTTGTAACATGTATATCTCATGGATATTGTCAACATAGAGTAATATAATAAGTGCAATAAGCAAGTATGTAGGAATCAATGCACAGTTCACACAAGTGTTTGCTTCTTGAGGTGGAGAGAAATAGGTGAACTCGACTCAACATTGAAAGTAAAAGAATGGGTCCTCATAGAGGAAAAGCATCGATTGCTATATTTGTGCTAGAGCTTTGATTTTGAAAACATGAAACAATTTTGTCAACGGTAGTAATAAAGCATATGCATCATGTAAATTATATCTTATAAGTTGCAAGCCTCATGCATAGTGTACTAATAGTGCTCGCACCTTGTCCTAATTAGCTTGGACTACCTGGATTATCACCGCAATACATATGCTTTAACCAAGTTTCACAAAGGGGTACCTCTATGCCGCCTGTACAAAGGTCTAAGGAGAAAGCTCGCATTTGGATTTCTCGCTTTTGATTATTCTCAACTTAGACATCCATACCGGGACAACATAGACAACGAGATAATGGACTCCTCTTTAAATGCTTTAAGCATTTGACAACAATTAATTCTTTTCTCATTAGAGATTTGAGGATGTTTGTCCAAAACTGAAACTTCCACCATGGATCATGGCTTTAGTTAGCGGTCCAATGTTCTTCTCTCACAATATGCATGCTCAAACCATTCAACTCAGTGTAGATCGCCCTTACTTCAGACAAGACGAACATGCATAGCAACTCACATGATATTCAACAATGAGTTGATGGCGTTCCCCGATAAACATGGTTATCGCACAACAAGCAACTTAATAAGAGATAAAGTGCATAATTACATATTCAATACCACAGTAGTTTTTAAGCTATTTGTCCCATGAGCTATATATTGCAAAGGTAAATGATGGAATTTTAAAGGTAGCACTCAAGCAATTTACTTTGGAATGGCGGGAAAATACCATGTAGTATAGGTAGGTATGGTGGACACAAATGGCATAGTGGCTGGCTCAAGTATTTTGGATGCATGAGAAGTATTCCCTCTCGATACAAGGTTTAGGCTAGCAAGGTTTATTTGAAACAAACACAAGGATGAACCGGTGCAGCAAAACTCACATAAAGACATATTGAAAACATTATAAGACTCTACACCGTCTTCCTTGTTGTTCAAACTCAATACTAGAAATTATCTAGACCTTAGAGAAACCAAATATGCAAACCAAATTTTAGCATGCTCTATGTATTTATTCATTAATGGGTGCAAAGCATATGATGCAAGAGCTTAAACATGAGCACAACAATTGCCAAGTATCACATTACCCAAGACATTTTTAGCAATTACTACATGTATCATTTTCCAATTCCAACCATATAACAATTTAACGAAGGAGAAACTTCGCCATGAATACTATGAGTAGAAACCAAGGACATATTTGTCCATATGCTACAGCGGAGTGTGTATCTCTCCCATAAAGTGAATGCTAGGATCCATTTTATTCAAACAAAACAAAAACAAAAACAAACCGACGCTCCAAGAAAAAGCACATAAGATGTGGCCGAATAAAAATGTAGTTTCGGGGGAGGAACTCGATAATTTGTTGATGAAGAAGGGGATGCCTTGGGCATCCCCAAGCTTAGACGCTTGAGTCTTCTTGATATATGCAGGGGTGAACCATGGGGTGCATCCCCAAGCTTAGAGCTTTCACTCTCCTTGATCATGTTGCATCATACTCCTCTCTTGACCCTTGAAAACTTCCTCCACACCAAACTCGAAACAACTCATTAGAGTGTTAGTGCACAATATAAATTGACATATTCAGAGGTGACACAATCATTCTTAACACTTCTGGACATTGCATAATGCTACTGGACATTAGTGGATCAAAGAAATTCATCCAACATAGCGAAAGAGGCAATGCGAAATAAAAGGCAGAATCTGTCATAACAGAACAGTTCGTATTGACGAATTTTAAAATGGCACCAGACTTGCTCAAACGAAAATGCTCAAATTGAATGAAAGTTGCGTACATATCTGAGGATCATGCTCGTAAATTGGCGTAATTTTCTGAGCTACCTACAGGGAGATAGACCCAGATTCGTGACAACAAATAAATCTGGAACTGCGCAGTAATCCAAATCTAGTACTTACTTTTCTATCAACGGCTTAACTTGGCACAACAAAACTCAAAACTAAGATAAGGAGAGGTTGCTACAGTAGTAAACAACTTCCAAGACACAAAATAAAAACAAAGTACTGTAGCAAAATAACACATGGGTTATCTCCCAAGAAGTTCTTTCTTTTTAGCCGTTAAGATGGGCTCAGCAGTTTTAATGATGCACTCGCAAGAAATAGTAGTTGAAGCAAAAGAGAGCATCAGGAGGCAAATTCAAAACACATTTAAGTCTAACATGCTTCCTATGCATAGGAATCTTATAAATAAACAAGTTCATGAAGAGCAAAGTAACAAGCATAGGAAGATAAAACAAGTGTAGCTTCAAAAATTTCAGCACATAGAGAGACATTTTAGTAACATGAAAATTTCTACAACCATATTTTCCTCTCTCATAATAACTTTCAGTAGCATCATGAGCAAACTCAACAATATAACTATCACATAAAGCATTCTTATCATGAGTCTCATGCATAAAATTATTACTCTCCACATAAGCATAATCAATTTTATTAGTTGTAGTGGGAGCAAATTCAACAAAGTAGCTATCATTATTATTCTCATCAAGTGTAGGAGGCATAGTATAATCACAACAAAATTTACTCTCCATAGTAGGTGGCATCAAAAGACCACTATTATAAACATCACAAATAGGAGGCAAAGTATCATCAAAGAAAATTTTCTCCTCAATGCTTGGGGGACTAAAAATATCATGAAAACCAGTTTCCCCAAGCTTAGAACTTTCTATATCATTATCAACAATGGTGTTCAAAGCGTTCATACTAATATTACTACCAGCATGCAAATAAGATTTCATAGGTTTTTTAATTTTCGCATCAAACAATCCATGTTTTAAATCAGGAAATAGAATAAGAAGCTCACTCTTGTACATTATTCCAAACTAGTGTAATCACACAACTTAGTATTCTCAACAATACCCATTTAGCAGTAGTAAATAAAGCAAAGTAGATAAAATAAATGCAAGTAACTAATTTTTTTGTGTTTTTAATATGGAGTGCAAGACAGTAAATAAAGTAAAACTAGCAACTAATTTTTTTGTATTTTGATTTAGTGCAGCAAACAAAGTAGTAAATAAAACTAAGCAAGACAAAAACAAAGTAAAGAGATTGAGAAGTGGAGACTCCCTTGCAGCTTGTCTTGATCTCCCCGGCAACGGCGCCGAAAAAGAGCTTGATGGCGTGTATTTCACACGTTCGTTGGGCAACCCCAAGAGGAAGGTATGATGCGCACGGCAGCAAGTTTTCCCTCGAGAAAGAAACCAAGGTTTATCGAACCGGGAGGAGCCAAGAAGCACGTTGAAGGTTGATGGCGGCGGGATGTAGTGCGGCGCAACACCAGGGATTCCGGCGCCAACGTGGAACCTGCACAACACAACCAAAGTACTTTGCCCCAACGAAACGAGTGAGGTTGTCAATCTCACCGGCTTGCTGTAACAAAGGATTAACCGTATTGTGTGGAAGATGATTGTTTGCGAGAGAAAACAGTAAAAACAAGTATTGCAGTAGATTGTATTTCAGTAAAGAGAATTGGACCGGGGTCCACAGTTCACTAGAGGTGTCTCTCCCATAAGACGAACAGCATGTTGGGTGAACAAATTACAGTTGGGCAATTGACAAATAAAGAGAGTATGACAATGCACATACATATCATGATGAGTATAGTGAGATTTAATTGGGCATTACGACAAAGTACATAGACCGCCATCCAACTGCATCTATGCCTAAAAAGTCCACCTTCAGGTTATCATCCGAACCCCCTCCAGTATTAAGTTGCAAAGCAACGAGACAATTGCATTAAGTATGGTGCGTAATGTAATCAACAACTACATCCTTAGACATAGCATCAATGTTTTATCCCTAGTGGCAACAGCACAACACAACCTTAGAACTTTACGTCACCTGTCCCAGGTGTCAATGCGGGCATGAACCCACTATCGAGCATAAGTACTCCCTCTTGGAGTTAAAAGCATCTACTTGGCCGGAGCATCTACTAATAACGGAGAGCATGCAAGATCATAAACAACACATAAGCATAACTTTGATAATCAACATAACAAGTATTCTCTATTCATCGGATCCCAACAAACGCAACATATAGAATTACATATAGATGATCTTGATCATGATAGGCAGCTCACAAGATCCGACAATGATAGCACAATGGGGAGAAGACAACCATCTAGCTACTGCTATGGACCCATAGTCCGGGGGTAGACTACTCACTCATCACTCCGGAGGCGACCATGGCGGTGTAGAGTCCTCCGGGAGATGATTCCCCTCTCCGGCAGGGTGCCGGAGGCGATCTCCGAGGATCCCCCGAGATGGGATCGGCGGTGACGGCGTCTCCGGAAGGTTTTCCGTATCGTGGCTCTCGGTACTGGGGGTTTCGTCACGGAGGCTTTAAGTAGGCGGAAGGGTAGGTCAAGAGGCGGCACGAGGGCCCCACACCACAGGGCCGCGCGGCCAAGGGGGGGGGCGCGCCGCCCTAGGGTGTGGCCCCCTCGTGGCCCCTCTTCGTCTCGTCTTCGGTCTTCTGGAAGCTTCGTGAGAAAATAGGCCTCTGGGCTTTTATTTCGTCCAATTCCGAGAATATTTCTTTACTAGGATTTCTGAAACCAAAAACAGCGAGAAAACAGCAATTGGCACTTCGGCATCTTGTTAATAGGTTAGTTCCAGAAAATGCACGAATATGACATAAAGTGTGCATAAAACATGTAGATAACATCAATAATGTGGCATGGAACACAAGAAATTATCGATACGTTGGAGACGTATCACCGGCCAGCGCGTGCTGGTGCTGGGGCGCCGCCAACGCCTTCTTCTCCAGCTGCGCCGCCCTCCGTCCTTTCCGCTCCGCCGTCGACAACTTCCGGCGCAGACAGTCTTGATGCCACTGATCATCGGTCCAGCCTTCCGGCTTCTTCTTCGGAGCCGGCGCCTTCCGCGGCTTCGCGAAGGGCGCCTTCGCCCCTTTCGTCCCATTGCCTGGCGGCTTCTTGGTCCCTTTCTTGGCTATTTTTTGGGGGCAGTGGGTGGCGCCATGGATGGGGAGAGGGTGGCGGCGGGAGGAACAGCGTAGCGACGACGGGAGGGAGAAATGAATCGCCGGCGGGATAGGTCAAATATGTCGGGATGGCAGAAATGCGCGGCGGGAGAGGCGCGATTTGGCGGGAGCGGCGGATGAATTTTCTCCGTGCCGCTGACGCATCGGGCCCGCGTCGCTTCGCCTCGCTTTTCATTGTGTCCGGCGTCCCCGGAGTGTCCCCTGTGTATCGGGGACATGCTCGGGGTGCCGGACACCGTATCAGGCCGCGTCGGACAAAAATGAGCTTTGGAGGACGAGGCTGGGAACGTTTTTTTATCCGACGCGCACCAACTCGCTTTGGGGGACGCGACTGGAGATGCTTTAACATTAACTCTGCCGCCACCGCCTCGTCCTGACGACGATGGGTCCTAGTCGGATGCTCTCCTATACTATGCTGACACAATCGGACAAATAATAAGATGTTAATGTGATTACTATTTTGTCCCTCAAACGGTGGTACTCCACGAGTTTTCACGAATTTTAGAGTTAGTACTCCATGCGACAAATCTTGGAGTACCAGATCACTTGAGCCTTTGGATTAAGAAAATTGAACGATTCCTATTAATTTCAGGGTACTGTAAAAGTCCTCTACTATTTTGTCATGTTGCCTAATTATTTCAAACTCGAACAGAGTAATGCTTAATTTTCAAATTTCATAGTATCATCTTTTCATCCATCTACCTTGCCTGATCCTGTCATTATTTCTCAGACTCTGAGAGCGTTCGTGAAGTATGAGAGGGATTCTACTGTCATTGACCTTGCTAATGAGGCTATCGACGACCGCCTAGCCAAGAGGCTCACCATGTGGTGCGGCTCTAAGAAGAAACTAGTTGTGGGAAGCGCTGATTATAAAAGGATAATTGAAAAGAACCTGGTTAGTATAACTTTGTCGGCTTTCGTGTTGCTTCTATCCGTGTGAGCAACAAAGATCACCATTTGCTATTTCAGGGAATAACGTGTCTGCATATTGATGTTCCGGATGACGAGGTGATTTGTGGTCGGGGGAATCCCATCCATACCTTATTGCCTGAAGGAAAACCTGAGCCCATTAAGAAGGACCACCTCCTCATGGCAGAAGAAACAGTAATATTCTTACGTAAACATGATATTGATATCAAGCCCGAGATGGTAAGCTTGTTACCGTTCCTCTATTTCAGCATTCATAGCAATCTTAGAAAAGCAATGGTACTTTTTTTTCAGCATTCTCAGATAATTCTTCACTTGTTATGCAATGTTACTTTTTTTTTCAGCATTCATGTTCCTTTCACTGATAAACAAATGCTCATTTTTCTCCAGGTTGACAATTCCGTTTTTGAGAAAGCTCAACTCATGCACCGTATCGAGTTACGTCAGAAGGAGCATTTGAAGTTCTTACGCATTCTTGTAAAAGATTTTATGACTATATCTGGCGTAGACACTACGGGCTGGCGCTTAATTCACTTTGCAACAGCTCCCAAGTTGATCTGTCACCCTGAAGCATCATATCAAATCTGCCACCCTGTTAAGGTGAATCATAATATTTTCTAGATGTGTTTTGAATCATATGCTGGAACTTGTCGTTTTACTAATGGGCTGAAGTGAGTTTTTTTTTCAGATTTTCTCATATAATGACTATGTAAAGATAGAGACTAATGCACCTCGGTACAAAAGAACATTTTCTAAGATCGATGCCTTGGCTGTCTACGAAGATGTTTTTTCTCTCCATACAGAATACTCTTTAACAATGTTGAAA
Organism: Lolium rigidum; assembly: GCF_022539505.1. Classification (NCBI taxonomy): domain Eukaryota; kingdom Viridiplantae; phylum Streptophyta; class Magnoliopsida; order Poales; family Poaceae; genus Lolium; species Lolium rigidum. The sequence continues at coordinate 68,469,572 of NC_061510.1, read as the reverse complement.
TTGCGTTCATTTGTTGAGCGTGCTATAAAGTTACAGAAGAAGGCTGAGGTGACCAGATTATGTGAAGATAATTTGTCAGGAGAACCTGATTTACCTACTAGTGACAGTTACCGACTGGAGGCACCAAATGGTGCTGAACCCAATCAGCAAGTGATTCCCAAGCAGAGTTGCGTTGCTGAATGGCACGGCTATGTCCCGGGTGAGAATTCTGAGTTATTTGCATGTTGGTTGTGTATTTCCAGTACAAGCTAGTGTTGATTATTTCTGAATGTTTTCAATTAGTTCATGTTCAACAAGATTTAAACACATTGTGTTTAGTGAACATATTTCATTTCGTTGTATTTTTTTAGCGTGCTATACCGATCTAATAAAAAAAAACTCTGTTGATCACGAATGCAATACTGAATGCAGGGACTGAAAATATTGAAGAAAAAGAGCAGGCCGGAGATGACAGAAAGGAGCTGGCTGTATGCACACCTGTCCTGTTAGCAAATAAGAAGAATGAACACACTGACACTAGTGCTAAGGAGACGAATGCAGTATTGAATGCGGATGAAATTCAAGAAAATCTGACTGAAAACATGGTCGTGTTGAGATAATGGCACACATAGCAAGGATGATGCCAGAAATAAGCTGATTGGCGATTTTATTGGAGTTTGGCTTTGAAGCATGGATGCTGACGGAAAGAAGCTGGCACCTCTGCAATAACATTATCAGAAGCTAGTTGAGATATCGAGAACGCACACAACCAAAATAAAATGACTACTAAACGCAGGAAGAGAGGTCAAATGTCGGTGCGCACTCATGCAAGAACTGTCATAGGATACGTAGAGGTTTGTAACAAATGAATGTTTGAAGCTTCATCAGAACAATTATGATATGCAGGTACCTAAAGCAACAGCGTGTGCAGCTGTAACAAAAAACAACGGATACGGCTATGAGCAAATGTATGGCGACGCTGACGACCTTGCTATTTTTGTATGTCTTTGACTGTGGGCAGAAGGAACTCAGTTTCATGGCGAGAGCTTATAATATCCCAATCACCCACGAGTTGAAGTCGTTAGATTATGTGGGCACCGTGTAGGACTGTAGGAGCGAGTCCGGCGTGCCGTGGCTCGGAGTCCCCCATCCTTGTCGTGGGGGAGCTCGAAAGTTGTCGCGTAGATCAGGTAGCGCGTGTGGAGGACGTCCGTGGAGGCGTGGACAACCCCTTCCGCGGCAGATGCTGGACGAGGCTTAACTTTCCGCATCCCATGTGAGTCAGCGCAGCGGTTTGGATCCTCTCCGCGTCCTTGCACATCATCTCCTCACTTTTTCCTAAATTTTAGTATATATTTTTCTCAATCACAAATACTTCATCCCTACCGGATAGATTGAGGATGAAGTTTTGTGGGAATTGGGTCGGTTCATCCTTATTAATCCCTACAAACAATTTAGTACCAAACAAAACCTTAGTGATCTTTCGCGACGGTGGCGGGCGTCTCTCGCCGTCATCATCGTCGATAGGAGCAGACACTCCATTGTTAAATATAAATACACTGCCTAATCTCTTTCCATTAGTTTGGATTTTTGGTTTAATTTGCTAGTGCAACAAACCTTCATGGTATCAGGGCCAACATGTCTCAAGTTCAAGATCCTGCTTACGCAGTTTTAAAAATAAAAAGGAAAAAAGATTCTGCGGCTACACCGAACCCACGCTAAAGACTAAGATAGCCTAGATGTGAGAGGAAGTGTTGAATATAAATACACTGTCTACTTTCTTTCCATCAGCTCGGACTTTTAATTTAATTAGCTAATGCAGCAATCTTTCATCCATGACCTCCTATATGTCGAATGACGCCAGGCGGAGGGCATTCCAGGCCCAGCCCTCTTTCTGGTCGGTGGCTAGCACCTCGAAGCAATCCCGGCCTTCGTCCCACCTGCTAGTGACGAGCACGAACTTCAAGCCATTATTTTTGCCGACAGGGACGCGAAGGCCCATGGCAAGGCCTCGCGTCGCCGTGTCGTAGAGGAGAACGGGGGCGTCCTACTCCTCCCCGCTGTACTCCACGATTTAGCTGCCCACAAGTCGCGGCAACACACTTAGGGTGTCAAGGTGGGATCCCAGTGGGATGTCATTTTGTACTATATAGTTCAAATTTTGGTGTCAAAATTTGTACTAGAAAAGTCAAATTATACTACAAGTGGGCAAAAGTGGGATCCCACTTGACACCCTTAAACACACTCCAAATAATGGGGGGAGGAAGGGCAGAGTATATAGGCAGAAAATATGGCATTATCCAACAGATTTGCAGCGCTGAACCACACCCGAGCAGAAATCGAACACGACAAACTTGGATTCATTGGCCGTGAGTTTTCATTTTAACAAGACTACTAGTTGGAAACAAACTTTAATATATCAAAAAATTATCTAATCTATCTTTTACCTTTTGTTCATAGAGATTAGGATATCCGTTCAGTAAATTGGTTTTAGAATCACAAAAATAGTGTACCACGCGCAAAATTATTTCGATACTAATTCAAATATGTTTCTTAGATGACAGAAGAGAGGGCTCAAACCTCAAAGTAGATGGTGCTCAACGATATGGAGGAGCGCCGGGTTACCTCCAAGGAGCGATGGGCACCGTGACAGAGTGTCGTGTCATGATCGAGGAACATAGGATTGAAATTAATGAGAGGATGTTGAAGAATAAGAAAGATCAAAATTTTGATCAGGTACATGAACCCAATCGAGCTTGATCAGAAGGGGAAAGCATACTTTGAGATGATTCGTGATCAAGTCTTGGCATTGAAGATGATGTAGGATTCATTTGTTTCTTCAAGGGTTTCTTTGGTGGTGGTGGTGGTGGTGGTGGCGGTGGCGGCTTCGGTGATGATGGTAGCAATGGCAGCACAACTTCCATGGGAGACAACAATGACAACGGTGGTTCTATTGCTTGATCATTTTTATTGTGCGTGCATGAAACATTTGAGGTTGTGTGTTTTAATGATGTATTGTTCCGTTTGAACTATGCTATCACATTTATTTAAAATTTTGTTTGTGTTTATGTAATGAAATCATATTAGGATTGCATATGCAAAAAAGTTTTAGCTAGCCCGTGTTAGGAGGAAAATCCTATAGGACCAGGTCTAATTCTTCATGGGGATAGGCCCTTGTTAGAAACTATCACCTGCTAATGTAAATCTTGAAGTACATGTTGGTCTTCTCCCACAAAGCAATGCTTCGCCGATCTATTCTTCACTAGGCGCTTGCCTTGTACTCACGTCGAGGTGGCAACCACGGTCCGTGGGTCCTGAAGGAGATATGCCCTAGAGGCAATAATAAAGTAGTTATTATTTATATCTTTGTGTTTATGATAAATGTTTATATATCACGTTATAATTGTATTAACCGAAACATTAGTACATGTGTGATATGTAGACAACAAAGAAGTCCCTAGTATGCCTCTTAAACTAGCTTGTTGATTAATGGATGATTAGTTTCATAATCATGAACATTGGATGTTATTAATAACAAGGTTATATCATTGTATGAATGATGTAATGGACACACCCAATTAAGCATAGCATAAGATCACGTCATTGAGTTATTTGCTATAAGCTTTCGATACATAGTTACCTAGTCCTTATAACCATGAGATCATGTAAATCACTTATACCAGAAAGGTACTTTGATTACACCAAACGCCACTGCGTAAATGGGTGGTTATAAAGGTGGGATTAAGTATCCGGAAAGTATGAGTTGAGGCATATGGATCAACGGTGGGATTTGTCCATCCCGATGACGGATAGATATACTCTGGGCCCTCTCGGTGGGATGTCGTCTAATGTCTTGAAAGCATATGAATAAGTTCATAAGAGACCACATACCACGGTACGAGTAAAGAGTACTTGTCAGGAGACGAGGTTGAACAAGGTATAGAGTGATACCGAAGATCAAACCTCGGACAAGTAAAATATCGCGTGACAAAGGGAATTGGTATCGTATGTGAATGGTTCATTCGATCACTAAAGTCATCGTTGAATATGTGGGAGCCATTATGGATCTCCAGATCCCGCTATTGGTTATTGGTCGGAGTGAGTACTCAACCATGTCCACATAGTTCACGAACCGTAGGGTGAAACACTTAAAGTTGGATGTTGAAATGGTAGAACTTGAATATGGAATGGAGTTCGAATATTTGTTCGGAGTCCGGATGAGATCCCGAACATCACGAGGAGTTCCGGAATGGTCCGGAGAATAAGATTCATATACAGGAAGTCATATTCCAAGTTTGGAAATGATCCGGTGCATTTATGGCAGGTTCTAGAAGGTTCTAGAAAAGTCCGGAAGAAACGCACTATGGAAGGTGGAGTCCCGGAAGGACTCCACAAGCTTGGCCAGCCAAACCCTAAAGGAGGAGTCCCAGGTGGGCTCCACCTAGAGGTGGCCGGCCACCCCACCTCAAGGAAAGGTGGGAGTCCCACCTTGAGTGGGACTCCCTCCTTAAGTAGGTTTCCCACATATGGGAGGTTTTAGTGTTGGGGTCTTATTCGAAGACTTGGACTACAACTCTTGGGGCTTCCACCTATGTAATGAGGGGCATAGGAGAGGGGGCTGACCACTTCAAGCCTCAGCCTTGGCCGCACCCCTTAGAGGGCCGGCGCCCAACCCCTCTCTCTCCCCAAACCCTAGCGGTCTCTCTCCTCCACCACATCCCGCACGCTTAAGCGAAGCTCCGCCGGATTTCTCCACCACCACCGACACCACGCCGTCGTGCTGTCGGATTCAAGAGGAGCTACTACTTCCGCTGCCCGCTGGAACGGGGAGGTGGACGTCGTCTTCATCAACAACCGAACGTGTGACCGAGTACGGATGTGCTGCCCGTTCGTGGCGCCGGAAGCGATCGTGATCAAGATCTTCTACGCGCTTTTTGTAGGATAACGTTGCATAGAAAACAAAAATTTTCCTACCGCGAACACGCAATCCAAGCCAAGATGCAATCTAGAAGACGGTAGCAACGAGGGGGTATCGAGTCTCACCCTTGAAGAGATTCCAAAGCCTACAAGATGAGGCTCTTGTTGCTGCGGTAGACGTTCACTTGCCGCTTGCAAAAGCGCGTAGAAGATCTTGATCACGATCGGTTCCGGCGCCACGAACGGGCAGCACCTCCGTACTCGGTCACACGTTCGGTTGTTGATGAAGACGACGTCCACCTCCCCGTTCCAGCGGGCAGCGGAAGTAGTAGCTCCTCTTGAATCCGACGAGCACGACGGCGTGGTGTCGGTGGCGGTGGAGAATCCGGCGGAGCTTCGCTAAGCGTGCGGGGAAGAAGGAGGAGTGGGGCGGCTAGGGTTTGGGGAGAGGGGTGGCCGGCCTCCAAGGGTGCGGCCAAGGTGGTGGCTTTGGTGTGGCCGGCCCCCTCCCCTATGCCCCTCATTATATAGGTGGAACCCAAGTGTTGGTGTCCAAGTCTTCGAATAAGACCCGAAACCAAAACCTTCCATAGGAGGAGGCAATCCTAGCCCAACTAGGACTCCCACCCAAAGGTGGGATTCCCACCTCCCATGTGGGGGTGGCCGGCCCCCTATGGTGGAGTCCACTTGGGACTCCACCCCATCTAGGGCTGGCCGGCCATGGAGGTGGAGTCCCTTGTGGACTCCACCTTCCTTGGTGGTTTCTTCCGGACTTTTCTAGAACCTTCTAGAACCTTCCATAGAACCTTCCGCGACATTTTATTCACATAAAATGACATCCTATATATGAATCTTATTCTCCGGACCATTCCGGAACTCCTCGTGATGTCCGGGATCACATCCGGGACTTCGAACAAATATTCCAACTCCATTCCATATTCAAGAACTACCATTTCAACATCCAACTTTAAGTGTGTCACCCTACGGTTCGAGAACTATGCGGACATGGTTGAGTACTCACTCCGACCAATAACCAATAGCGGGATCTGGAGATCCATAATGGCTCCCACATATTCAACGATGACTTTAGTGATCGAATGAACCATTCACATATATTACCAATTCCCTTTGTCTCGCGATATTTTACTTGTCCGAGGTTTGATCTTCTGTATCACTCTATACCTTGTTCAACCTCGTCTCCTGACAAGTACTCTTTACTCGTACCGTGGTATGTGGTCTCTTATGAACTCATTCATATGCTTGCAAGACATTAGACGACATTCCACCGAGAGGGCCCGGAGTATATCTATCCGTCATCGGGATGGACAAATCCCACCTGTTGATCCATATGCCTCAACTCATACTTTCCGGATACTTAATCCCACCTTTATAGCCACCCATTTACGCGAGTGGTGTTTGGTGTAATCAAAGTACCTTTCCGGTATAAGTGATTTACATGATCTCATGGTCATAAGGACTAGGTAACTATGTATCGAAAGCTTATAGCAAATAACTTAATGACGAGATCTTATGCTACGCTTAATTGGGTGTGTCCATTACATCATTCATATAATGATATAACCTTGTTATTAATAACATCCAATGTTCATGATTATGAAACTAATCATCCATTAATCAACAAGCTAGTTTAAGAGGCATACTAGGGACTTCTTGTTGTCTACATATCACACATGTACTAATGTTTCGTTAATACAATTCTAGCATGATATATAAACATTTATCATAAACATAAAGATATAAATAATAACCACTTTATTATTGCCTCTAGGGCATATCTCCTTCGATCTCCCACTTGCACTAGAGTCAATAATCTAGATTACATTGTAATATACCTAACACCCATGGCATTCTGGTGTTGGTCATGCTTTGCCCTAGGGAGAGCTTTAGTCAACGGATCTGCTACATTCGGATCGGTGTGTACTTTGCAAATCTTTACTTCTCCATCTTCGATGTACTCGCGAATCGAGTGGTAACGCAGCTTGATATGCTTCAGCCTCTTGTGTGACCTCGGCTCTTGTGCATTGGCGATGGCACCCATGTTATCACGAGTAAATGATTAATGGGTCCAATGCACTAGGAACCACACCGAGCTCTACAATGAACCTCTTCATCCATACCGCTTCGATGAAGCCTCCGAAGCCGCTATGTACTCTGATTCCGTTGAAGACTTCGCCACCGTGCACCGCTTCGAGCTTGCCCGACTTCATCGCAAAGCACCATTCAATATAAACACGTACCCGGATTGTGACTTAGAGTCATCGGGATCGGTGTTCCAACTTGCATCGGTGTAACTTGTTACAACGAGCTCTTGGTCACCTCCATAACAAAGAAACATATCCTTAGTTCTTTTCAAGTACTTCAGGATATTCTTGACCGCTGTCCAGTTGTTCCATTCCTGGATCACTTTGATATCTCGCTAGTCAAACTAACGAGCATGCGCTATATCCGGTCTTGTACATAGCATGGCATACATAATAGAGCCTACTGCCGAAGCATAGGGGATCCGATTCATCCTTTCTCTTTCTTCTCGCCGTAGCCGGTCCTTGAGTCTTACTCAAGACCTTGCCCGGTAACATAGGTAAAAACCCTTTCTTACTTTCGTCCATTCTAAACTTCTTTAGAATCTTGTCCAGGTATGTACTCGTGATAGCCCTATTAGGCGTCTTGATCTATCTCTATAAATCTTGATGCCTAATATATACGATGCTTCACCAAGGTCTTTCATTGAAAAACTGTTATTCAAATAACCTTTTACACTCGCTTAATAGTTCTATATCATTCCCGATCAATAATATGTCATCTACATATAATATCGGGAATGCTACGAGCTCCCACTCACTTTCTTGTAAATACGAGCCTCTCCATGACACTCGTATAAACCCGAAGTCTTTGATCACCTTATCAAAGCGTCGGTTCCAACTTCTCGATGCTTGCTTCAGTCCATAGATTGAACGCTGAAGTTTGCATACTTTGTCAGCATTTTTAGGATCGACAAAACCTTTGGGTTGTACCATATACAACTCTTCCTCAATGTCTCCATTAAGGAATGCCGTTTTGACATCCATCTGCCAAATCTCATAATCGAAAAATGCAGCTATTGCTAACAAAATCCTCACAGATTTTAGCTTCGCTACGGGTGAGAAAGTCTCATCGTAGTCAACTCCTTGAATTTGTCGGAAACCCTTTGCGACAAGTCGAGCTTTATAGACAGTAATATTACCATCGGCATCTGTTTTTCTTTTGAAGATCCATTTATTCTCGACAGCCTTTCGGCTATCGGGTAAGTCTACCAAAGTCCATACTTTGTTATCATACATGGATCCCATTTCGGATTTCATGGCTTCTTGCCATTTGTTGGAATCGGGCTCATCATCGCTTCTTCATACGTCGCAGGGTCCTCATCATTGTTATCCACAATCATGACATTTAGACAAGGATCATACCAATCGGGAGTGGCACGTTCCCTTGTCGATCTGCGAGGTTCGGTAGTTTCCTCGTTCGAAGTTTCATGATCATTATCATTAGCTTCCTCTCGTTGCCGGTGTAGGCGGTACAGGTACATCTTCCGTGCATTGCGCTACTCTGATCAACGAGTATAGATTCATTAATCTCATCGAGTTCTACTTTTCTTTCAGTCACTTCTTTAGTGAGAAATTCTTTCTCAAGAAAGGTTCCGTTCTTAGCAACAAAGATTTTGCCTTCGGATCTGTGATAGAAAGTGTACCCTATAGTTTCCTTAGGGTATCCTATGAAGACGCATTTCTCCGCTTTGGGTTCTAGCTTGTCCGGTTGTAACTTTTTTACATAGGCTTCGCAACCCCAAACTTTAAGGAACGACGACTTAGGTTTCTTATTAAACCATAATTCATACGGTGTCGTTTCTACGGATTTTGATGGTGCTCTATTTAAAGTGAATGCGGCTGTCTCTAATGCATAACTCCAAAATGATAACGGCAAATCGGTAAGAGACATCATAGAACGAACCATATCTAAGAGAGTTCGATTACGACGTTCGGACACACCGTTTCGTTGTGGTGTTCCCGGCGGTGTCAATTGTGAAAGTATTCCGCATTTCTTTAAATGCATGCCAAACTCATAACTCGGATATTCACCTCCTCGATCGGATCGTAGAAATTTAATCTTCTTGTTACGTTGATTTTCTACTTCACTTTGGAATTCCTTAAACTTCTCAAAAGTTTCGGATTTATGTTTCATGAAATAGATATACCCATATCTACTCAGCATCATCCGTGAAGGTTAGAACATAACGATAACCACCGCGCGATGCTACACTCATTGGTCCGCACACATCGGTATGTATGATTTCCAATAAGTCGATAGCTCGCTCCATCATACCGGAAAATGGAGTCTTAGTCATTTTTCCCATTAGACATGCTTCGCATCTATCAAGTGACTCAAAGTCAAGTGATTCAAGTAATCCATCGGTATGGAGTTTCTTCATGCGTTTCACTCCAATATGACCAAGACGACAGCTGCCACATATAAGTAGAATTATCATTCAATTTAATTCGCTTAGCATCAATGTTATGTATATGCGTATCACTACTATCGAGATCTAATAGAAATAAGCCATTCTTTTGTGGTGCTCGACCATAAAAGATATTATTCATAAAAATAGAACAACCATTATTCTCAGACTTGAATGAATAACCGTCTTGCATTAAACAAGATCCGGATATAATGTTCATGCTCAACGCAGTACATAATAACAATTATTTAGGCTTAAAACTAATCCCGAAGGTAGATGTAGAGGAAGTGTGCCGACTGCGATCACATTGACCTTGGATCCGTTTCCAACGCGCATCGTCACTTCATCTTTCAGTAGTTGTCGTTTATTCTTTAGTTCCTGTTTCGAGTTACAAATATGAGCAACCGAACCAGTATCAAATACCCAGGTACTAGAACGAGAACTAGTGAGATAAACATCTATAACATGTATATCAGATATACCTTCTTTCTTCTTCTTGACAAGGCCGCTCTTCAGATCTGCCAAATACTTGGAGCAATTACGCTTCCATTGTCCCTTCTCCTTGCAAGAATAGCACTCAAGCATCGGGCTTAGGGCCGTTCTTAGGTTTCATAGGAGGCGTGGCAGCTTTCTTGCCACCCTTCTTGAATTTTCCCTTAGACTTGCCCTGTTTCTTGAAACTCGGTGGTCTTGTTGACCATCAACACTTGGTGCTCTTTCTTGATCTCAATCTCAGCAGCTTTTAGCATGCCAAAGAGTTCGGGTAACTCCTTGTTCATGTTCTCGCATATTGTAGTTCATCACAAAGTTCTTGTAACTTGGTGGCGGTGATTGAAGGACACGATTAATCCCCGATCTGTTAGGAATCACTATTCCCAAGTCACCGAGTTTCTTCGCATGCCCGGTCATGGCGAGCATGTGCTCACTAATGGAGCTGCCTTCTTCCATCATACAGTCGAAGAAATGTTTCGATGCTTCATAGCATTCCACGGCCGCATGAGTCTCAAAAATAGCTTTCAGCTCATTCATCAACTCATGAGGATCGTGGTGCTCAAAACGTTTTTTGAAGATCGGATTCCAGACTGCACAGGATGGCACACTCGAACTTGAGAGTACCGAGTTTTCCGAGTCTCGTAAACAGCTTTTACTTCATCGGTTTCGGTTTCGCAGGAGGGTCACCTAGCGGTGCATCAAGCACATATTGCGGATTTCCGCCGTAGAGGAAGATCCTCACATGACGGAACCGGTCGGTGAAGTTGCTACCGTTGCTCTTAAGCTTTTCTTTCTCTAGGAACTCGGTTAAAATTGATTGAGGACGCCATCTCTACAACATATATTTGCAATAGTTTAGACTAAGTTTATGACAAATTGAGTTCAAATTTTAATTCAACATAATTAAAAATCTAGGTGAACTCCCACTCAAAACAATATCCCTCGCATTGTCTTAGTGATCACACGAACCAAATCCATCACACCTCAAATCGATCATCACGAGAAAAGGTGTAATTTCAATGGCGAACACTCAAAGTGTTCATCATATCAATCATATGATTCATGCTCTACCTTTCGGTATCACGTGTTCCGAGACCATGTCTGTACATGCTAGGCTCGTCAAGGCCACCTTAGTATCCGCATGTGCAAAAACTGTCTTGCACCCGTTGTAAGTACTTATCGAATCTATCACACCCGATCATCACGAGATGCTTCGAAACGATAAGACTTGATAACGGTGCTACTAAGGATGAACACTTTATTATCTTGAGATTTTAGTGAGGGATCATCTTATAATGCTACCGTCGCGATCTAAGCAAAATAAGATGCATAAAAGGATTAACATCACATGCAGTTCATATGTGATATGATATGGCCCTTTTGTCTTTGCGCCTTTGATCTTCATCTCCAAAGCACGGACATGATCTCCATCATCTTCGGGCATGATCTCCATCATCGTCGGCGAAGCACCAAGGTCAATGGCGCCGTCTTCATGATTGTCCTCCATGTAGCAACTATTACAACTACTTTGAAATACTACTCAACATGAAATTTAAAGACAACCATAAGGCTCCTGCCGGTTGCCACAATACAATAATGATCATCTCATACATATTCATCATCACATTATGGCCATATCACATCACCAAACCCCTGCAAAAACAAGTTAGACGCTCTCTAATTTGGTTTGCATATTTTACGTGGTTTAGGGTTTTCGATATAGATCTAATCTACCTACGAACATGAACCACAACGTTGATACTAATGTTGTCAATAGAAGAGTAAATTGAATCTTTACTATAGTAGGAGAGACAGACACCCGCAAAGCCTCTTATGCAATACAAGTTGCATGTCGAACGAGGAACAAGTCTCATGAACGCGGTCATGTAAAGTTAGTCCGAGCCGCTTCATCCCACTATGCCATAAAGATGCAAAGTACTCAACTAAAGATAACAAGAGCATCAACGCCCACAAACCATTGTGTTCTACTCGTGCAACCATCTATGCATAGACACGGCTCGATACCACCGTAGGATAACGTTGCATAGAAAACAAAAATTTTCCTACCGCGAACACGCAATCCAAGCCAAGATGCAATCTAGAAGACGGTAGCAACGAGGGGGTATCGAGTCTCACCCTTGAAGAGATTCCAAAGCCTACAAGATGAGGCTCTTGTTGCTGCGGTAGACGTTCACTTGCCGCTTGCAAAAGCGCGTAGAAGATCTTGATCACGATCGGTTCCGGCGCCACGAACGGCAGCACCTCCGTACTCGGTCACACGTTCGGTTGTTGATGAAGACGACGTCCACCTCCCCGTTCCGGCGGGCAGCGGAAGTAGTAGCTCCTCTTGAATCCGACAGACACGACGGCGTGGTGTCGGTGGCGGTGGAGAATCCCGGCGGAGCTTCGCTAAGCGTGCGGGGAAGAAGGAGGAGTGGGGCGGCTAGGGTTTGGGGAGAGGGGTGGCCGGCCTCCAAGGGGTGCGGCCAAGGTGGTGGCTTTGGTGTGGCCGGCCCCTCCCCTATGCCCCTCATTATATAGGTGGAACCCAAGTGTTGGTGTCCAAGTCTTCGAATAAGACCCGAAACCAAAACCTTCCATAGGAGGGGGCAATCCTAGCCCAACTAGGACTCCCACCCAAAGGTGGGATTCCCACCTCCCATGTGGGGGTGGTCGGCCCCTATGGTGGAGTCCACTTGGGACTCCACCCCATCTAGGGCTGGCCGGCCATGGAGGTGGAGTCCCTTGTGGACTCCACCTTCCTTGGTGGTTTCTTCCGGACTTTTCTAGAACCTTCTAGAACCTTCCATAGAACCTTCCGCGACATTTTATTCACATAAAATGACATCCTATATATGAATCTTATTCTCCGACCATTCGGAACTCCTCGTGATGTCCGGGATCACATCCGGGACTTCGAACAAATATTCCAACTCCATTCCATATTCAAGAACTACCATTTCAACATCCAACTTTAAGTGTGTCACCCTACGGTTCGAGAACTATGCGGACATGGTTGAGTACTCACTCCGACCAATAACCAATAGCGGGATCTCGGAGATCCATAATGGCTCCCACATATTCAACGATGACTTTAGTGATCGAATGAACCATTCACATATATTACCAATTCCCTTTGTCTCGCGATATTTTACTTGTCCGAGGTTTGATCTTCGGTATCACTCTATACCTTGTTCAACCTCGTCTCCCGACAAGTACTCTTTACTCGTACCGTGGTATGTGGTCTCTTATGAACTCATTCATATGCTTGCAAGACATTAGACGACATTCCACCGAGAGGGCCCAGAGTATATCTATCCGTCATCGGGATGGACAAATCCCATCGTTGATCCATATGCCTCAACTCATACTTTCCGGATACTTAATCCCACCTTTATAGCCACCCATTTACGCGAGTGGTGTTTGGTGTAATCAAAGTACCTTTCCGGTATAAGTGATTTACATGATCTCATGGTCATAAGGACTAGGTAACTATGTATCGAAAGCTTATAGCAAATAACTTAATGACGAGATCTTATGCTACGCTTAATTGGGTGTGTCCATTACATCATTCATATAATGATATAACCTTGTTATTAATAACATCCAATGTTCATGATTATGAAACTAATCATCCATTAATCAACAAGCTAGTTTAAGAGGCATACTAGGGACTTCTTGTTGTCTACATATCACACATGTACTAATGTTTCTGTTAATACAATTCTAGCATGATATATAAACATTTATCATAAACATAAAGATATAAATAATAACCACTTTATTATTGCCTCTAGGGCATATCTCCTTCACTTTTGCAAGCGGCAAGTGAACGTCTACCGCAGCAACAAGAGCCTCATCTTGTAGGCTTTGGAATCTCTTCAAGGGTGAGACTCGATACCCCCTCGTTGCTACCGTCTTCTAGATTGCATCTTGGCTTGGATTGCGTGTTCGCGGTAGGAAATTTTTTGTTTTCTATGCAACGTTATCCTACAGGTCCGTGAGACCATATTGCTCCATTGCCTCCTTGGATGCGTCTATATTCCTTGCTTTCACATCTCTAAATGCTCATTGAGTCTTCCTTTGTGCCAACATGACCAATATGCCACCACTCCTTGTCCTATCCCCTTAATTGTTTCTCAAATTCCACATATGCATGGCCATGAATTCTCAGGTAATTTCAAATACGCTCATGCCTCATTACAGCCAATTATGTACCACACTATAGGATAAGAGATAATTTTATTATGTTGTCGCGTCAGTTCAAATAGAAAGAAAAGGAAGTGGAATGACATCTTGTTAACAACCATTATTATATGTTATGTATAATTCGAGCTTCTCTATGTTTTGTTTGCAGTACACCGGCTACGGAAACAATGATAGTTTGAAGCTCCCCCTGCTGGCGTGTAGTTAACACACGTTCGTTGGGAACCCCAAGAGGAAGGTGTGATGCGTACAGCAACAAGTTTTCCCTCAGTAAGAAACCAAGGTTATCGAACCAGTAGGAGTCAAGGATCACGTGAAGGTCGTTGGTGACGGAGTGTAGTGCGGCGCAACACCAGGGATTCCGGCGCCAACATGTAACCTGCATAACACAATCAAAATACTTTGCCCCAACGTAACAGTGAGGTTGTCAATCTCACCGGCTTGCTGTAAACAAAGGATTAGATGTATAGTGTGAAAGATGATGTTTGTTTGCGAAGAACAGTAAAGAACAAGTATTGCAGTAGATTGTATTTCAGATGTAAAAGAATGGACCGGGGTCCACAGTTCACTAGTGGTGTCTCTTCGATAAGAAATAGCATGTTGGGTGAACAAATTACAGTTGGACAATTGACAAATAGAGAGGGCATAACAATGCACATACATATCACGATGACTACTATGAGATTTAATCAGGGCATTACGACAAAGTACATATACCGCTATCCAGCATGCATCTATGCCTAAAAAGTCCACCTTCAGGTTAACATCCTCACCCCTTCCAAGTATTAAGTTGCAAACAACAGACAATTGCATTAAGTATGGTGCGTAATGTAATCAACACAAATATTCCGAGACAAAGCATTGATGTTTTATCCCTAGTGGCAACAGACACATCCACAACCTTAGAACTTTCTCGTCACCGTCCCGCATTCAATGGAGGCATGAACCCACTATCGAGCATAAATACTCCCTCTTGGAGTTACAAGTATCAACTTGGCCGAGCCTCTACTAGCAACGGAGAGCATGCAAGAACATAAACAACACATATATGATAGATTGATAATCAACTTGACATAGTATTCCATATTCATCGGATCCCAACAAACACAACATGTAGCATTACAAATAGATGATCTTGATCATGATAGGCAGCTCACAAGATCTAACGTGATAGCACAATGAGGAGAAGACAACCATCTAGCTACTGCTCTGGACCCATAGTCCAGGGGTGAACTACTCACACATCAATCAGGAGGCGATCATGGTGATGAAGAGTCCTCCGGGAGATGATTCCCCTCTCCGGCAGGGTACCGGTGGCGATCTCCTTAATCCCCCGAGATGGGATTGGCGGCAGCGTTTCTGGAAGATTTTCCGTATCGTGGCTCTCGGTACAAGGGTTTTCGCGACGAAGGCTATAAGTAGGCGGAAGGGTAGGGTTGGAGGCGGCGCGGGGGCCCCACACCATAGGGCGGCGCGGGCCCCTCCTTGGCCGCGCCGCCTTATGGTCTGGCCACCTCGTGACCCCACTTCGTATCCCCTTCGGTCTTCTGGAAGCTTCGTGGAAAAATAAGACCCTGGGCGTTGATTTAGTCCAATTCCGAGAATATTTTCTTTGTAGGATTTCTGAAACCAAAAACAGCGAGAAAACGAGCAGCGGCTCTTCGGCATCTCGTCAATAGGTTAGTGCCGGAAAATGCATATAAATGATGTAAAGTGCGTATAAAACATGTGAGTATCATCATAAAAGTAGCATGGAACATAAGAAATTATAGATACGTTTGAGACGTATCACCTCCCCCCCAACAAAGAAGAAGAGATGAAGCAACTGATTTTTTCTTCTTCTTTTGTATAGCTGATGACACATGGGCCAGACCGACTCCACAGTTGCACTTTCTAATTGGGGTCTAACTTGGTGAAGAAATAGACCAAGTCTTATATGATCTATTAATTTATCCCCAATTTATTAGGGAAGGTGCTTGAAAAGAGCATCTTTTCCTTAGCACGGTCTAGTTGAACATAATATTGTTTATAGTGTTAACTATTATTTAATTTTTGCAAGATGCCATGTCATTGATGTGTTCATACATTTTTTTTGGAATTTTATAAGTACCCTTACAGATTTATATGCAGCTAATATTAGAAACTTTTGGTCAAGAAGGTGAAATTCAATTCGGCTACCGGGTGCATATGCTCCTTCCACCCAAAAACATATTTTTAATTGTCAAAAAAAATCCAACAATTTTTTTGTATGTACATCTCAACAATCTATTTGCATGTGAAAATGTACACATGATTTTTTCATTTGAAATTTTTTACATTCAAAATGATCAAACTATATTTTAAAATAAAGGAAGCATATGCATCTAAGAGCCAAAACATCACTTACAGGAAGGAAGAAACATTCCAATCAGTGAATCAGAGGTTCGAAACAACACAAAAATATAATATACCAACTTAAAAGAAGAAGCTAAAGATGAAAAAGACAACGGAAAGAAGCAAGGTGATGACTCTCCCAGACCCCAGCATTGACCGACCAAGGCATCTCGATATTCCTCTCTCGCGTTTTTATTTTGTTGCTTGGCCTCTAAGCATCGCCGGCTCTTTGATGTTGCTTGTACTCCTGCATGCTTTAGCAATGAACTAAGTTAAACATCAGATTGCAATGATTTCCATGATCAAAGTAATGTTAAATGAAGATGGCGAGTTTGTATTAATGTCCTGATCGATCTGATCTGACCCAGCTAAACCATGGGCCACAGCTTTTTCTCCGATTAACTACATGCTACTCACTGTTTTAATTGCAGGGGCTGTTGATTGCTCTGTCTGAGGTTTCGCTAGCTTTCGGCACATCGGCTTTTTCGTTCTTGCCAAATTTGTGGGTGGCCGTAAAGACTTAATCTCCGGGGACAGCTAAAAGCAGCTGCAGCTACAACTGTTGAGCACTCATACAAGGCAAGAGGTATCGATCAGATCTAGTTCGATACTGCGCAGCTATTATTAGGAGTTCAGGACTTGGAGCGCACCCAAATCTAGACACAATTTTCGTATATGCATGCATGCAAGCATGTATTCTTTTGTGAATATATACAACCACGCAAGCAACTTATCCTGTGTTATTCACTTCAGCTGCATTTGCTGGTGAATTGCCATTTCAGGCGTTTGGCAATTCCTCATGTAGTCCGTCCTGCTTGATCGAACGATCCATCAGCTCCATTCCGCCTGGTCGTGTCCCTCTAAGTCCAAAGTCCAAACACTTGACCATCGACCCAACAAGCCACGCGCGCGGCATTGTCCACAAAGGAAAGAATAAAACTAAACGGGTGCATTTGGTCAGATCTGTATCGTCACGCAGTTTTGACTAAAAGGCGTCGACGACCTGGAAATCGATTCGTTGGTCGGTGGATGCTTAACTAGTCATGTGAATTTAATACTATCTCCGTTTCAAGGAATAAGGCGCACGCGTATTTCAAGAGAAACTTTGACCATAAAAATTGAGCAACAAAATTTTGATTATATTATATGTATATAGTATCATTGGATTCGTATTGAAAAGCACTTTTTTAATGATACTAATTTCATACAAATAATTTTTATCTATTTGAAGTAATTCCTTAAAACGGAGGTAGTAGAACATTGGCAAAAAAAAACGAATTTGATAGAAGATGGTCAACACAGATTAAGAACACGTATACCCACGTCGAAGCTGAAACTATGAGCCCACGTGTCTTACACGATAAAGAACTAGTAATACTCCCTCCGTCTCTCCAAGTACATGACGTGTAAACTTAGCAAATAAATAAATAGTATTTGAATTTAACTTCGTATATATACAAAAACAGAAATTTTTTCATAATATATTTTCATAATGTATCGCAGAACAATTGGTCAATCTTAGAGAGAATATGATATTTTTCTAATCAACGAGGAAAGAGTTGGACGGTTAATTAGCAAGAAACCGCTTGAAAAACCAAAAAGCTACAAACAGAAATTACACACACACTACCAAAGCGATAGTCGTCGTAGAGATTATCCACGAGCGTCATCATCATAATTTTTCAGCGACTCCGATTTCACCGAGAAATGATCATACCTCGTCATGGCATCATGATACCCACGTTGGCTCATGTCAAATAGATGACACTTCACATAAAAGACTGGGAACTCCGATTCTGATCAGGAGCTCCAAAGAAGATATGTTCCCGACCTGCCCTTCTAGGTCATAGTATGAAGTAAAGGTTCTCACAGTAATACTTCTAGTAAACCATCTAAATCGCTTAGCACCTCTTTAGTTAACAAATTAAGAAAGCACATGTATCAAGAAGGTAATAAATACATAATACAAAAGATCTCTTTGGATTTGTCAGATCATAAACAAGGTTTTAGGATGAATAAGGAGCGGAAAGTTTCCAACTTTTTCACATAAGTACGTAAATGGAAAAAATTATGGAAACAAAAACGAAATTTTGCGAAACAAAAACAAAATTATATTGGCTGAAAGGTAAATAGAACAACATTTTCTGACGAAACAATGCCTGATATAAAATTTCCATTTTAAGTTTTGATCTGCATGACCTAATCGAGCAGGCCCAACACGTGACCTTGTCAAGCTGAACCGCCAAAGTGGCCCATCCCGAAGTAGATGACCACGTAATCCCTTCCTGAGTTCGAGCTTTCACGGTTTGACCCTTCCCTTTTTCCCAATATATACCGAGCAGTCGTGCTAGGGTTAGGATCAAGTTCGTTGGTTTCTTGTGTTGCTTGAATTTTTCTTCATGCTGCAAGCGTCTGGTGTGCCAAGAAACATTGGTTTTCCACTCCATGTTTGCATTGTATTCGGTCATCATCTGCTTCCAGCAATATTTATTTGTGTATTCGTTTTCCGCTTTCATAAAAGAAAAATGTGGCACCACTCAGTTCCATCCCCTTTTTGCTCCGTGTTCATCTGTTTCTACATTATGTCTGGCGTCGCTGTAAAATTTGGTTGAGTAATGCGTACCAATCAAACAGTAACTTGCCATCCAACCATCCACACGATGATTTCCATCTGCAAACTACAAAAAATCTCGAGTGAATTCCACTTTTTACCCCGTAATTCTGCAGTTGTGACACTAATTGCCCCGTTGAATAAAAAATCATCTAGATTATGCATTTTAGAATATTTGTACCCTCGATTTCTGGTGTGTATTCATTGGGCAAGCTATGAGGTGATTACCTACTTTCAAAAATATCAGTACGGGAACGAGGAATGAAACAATTCGACAAGAGAAGTCTGGACATAATCGTAGATGAGGGCCTCCGATATTTACATATTTTGTCGCATCACATCGACGAAATACGCCGGTCCTATCTAACAAAAACAAACAAAATGCTAAATTGAGGGTAAAACCATGTTTAAAAACTCCTAGATGGAATATTTTTGTAAAAGTTGCACAAAATAGGGTAATATGTATCACAAATGCGTAACTATATGGTAAAAAATGGAATTCACTCGAAATCTTCTTGGACCATGTGTTTATTCATTGAAAGAAACCCAAGATAGCTGGAACTAGGAGGTTCTCAAATGCATTAGTACTTTCGAAGGCATAAAAAAATGCCACAAAAAGCAGGGGCAAAGCTTGCTGGTGCCGTTGGCCGGTGAGGTGAGGCGTTACGGGAGAATGCCACGAAGACGATACGCGCAAAACAGTGAAACAGACGCGCACCCGTTCTCCCTTTCTTTTAGTTGATGCCCGCACGACTTCCTTCCCCGCGAAGCAGGAGAAGAAGAAACAGGGAGGGTGGTGCCCAGCCCAGCTGCCCGCGTCGCCAGTCCGCCACCTCCTCCTTCCTTCTCCCCCACCGCCTCCTCCGCTCCGGCCGCCCCCGCACTCGCAGCGGGGAGGGAGCTAGGGCGGGAGGCTCCCGAGATCGGGGCCGCTGTCTCTCCAAGGTATTGCGTTTATGATCTCGGCGCAAAGCGATGATTTTCCTCGGTGCGCGCGGATCCTTGCTTCGTTGGGTGGGGTTTTGGTTTCGCGTGATTCGCCTGCTAGGAACGTTTGTTTGGGGATTCAGCGGTGTGCCCGAGGTTCGTCGGGGGGTTGGTAATGGTTAGGTAGGTCGAGGTAAATGTGTCGTGAAGAAAGATGAGGTTTTGAATGCGAGAAATAAATGTGGAAATTCGACGCGCAATCGTTGCATTGTTCGGTCTGTTGATCTGATCGTTCACATTCCAGCTTCTCCCTCCATGATTGCACTGACAACCTGCACGAGCTATGTTTTCTTCAAGAAAAAAAAGTGTGTTGATTTGTTGGTCACATTTATTCTGCCTGAATTCCCTGTGAAATTGCTTGTGTCACCCAAATTTCGCCTTAGCAATGGTTAGTTTTTCTCCGATGATCTGACTGTCTGACTAGTAAATGACATGTGCCAGTGTGCCACGATTAGAAGATTTCCATCTGAAAAGGTGTCAGACTGACTGTTATTAGCGACCTTTTAGCTCAACCAACGTAGGTTTCTGTTGTTTCCGTAGGGGTTTTGGTTGGCAGCTTCTGCTTTTAGTCCTTGCAGTTCCTAGCTGGAAAAATAATAGGATGGAACAGTTGGATCTAGGACAGCTTGGCTACAAAAAAGTTGGTCCTGCTGTTGTTAATGGTCAGTAATACATCCTGGAGAGTTTTTTTTTTTTTGGGGGGGGGGGGGGGAACTTAGGGATCTTGGTGGGTAGCTTAATAACAAGATACATCAAAATATATATAACCATTGTCTTTGGACTTCTTTTCTTTGTCACTTCTGCTCTTGTTTAGTGTATGGAGATTAATATCTTTGGATTTACTCAGTATCAGGTAAGACAGGGTAGCTGCTTGTTGGGGTTGGATCTGTTCTTGTGTGCTAGTGTTGGACACAACTGTCCATGTGTTTTATCAAAAAATAGGTGTTCTGTCATACGATGTGAACACGTTTCCTTTTTCTTGATTGCCATTTTGTTCTATCAAAATATAGGTGTTCTGACATACGATGTGAATACCTTTCCTTTTTCTTCGTTTTTATAAAGAAATAAATTCAGTAGTGCTGCTGGTACGATAGCAGTTGGTGAAGGAATAAATGATAGTGTAAGCTAGTTGTGAGGATGGGCGCTCTATTTTTCTTTATTGTCAATACTAGTGGATATTGAATTATTAATGCCACAATGGCCTCATCTCCTTGCACTTTCAGGTCCATAATTTATCTCGGAAATTGGATACTCCTTGATAATTGTTGTCTGAGGTGTGAACAGCAAATTTGTTGGTATCTTCTACTGGGAGGTATGCTGCACTGCTAATGGTGTGATTAAGATTCTTTCTTTAATCTTTCAGTTTGTCTTCAAGAACTTCAACCTTGTAGAACTCTATTACTCAAGTCAACCTTGTAAAAATATTTTTCATTTGTCTTGTTATGATACTGTTTTGTCTCGTACAACAGCAGCATATCAGTGGCCACAATATGAAATTCTTTCACAAGTGAATAATTACGATAATGTGAATCTCTTTCTGCATGCAAAATTTTGGGGTCCAGTAAGCTGTTAGGATCAACTTGCACCCATGCTATTCAGATGACCATAATAACTGTAATTTAAGATGATGCACACTGCCTTACTCTAGAGCTCTAGAGTGTGCAATGATGATAGATAAGATTCAGAACAGAAATCTCAAATTTGTGTGGTTATTTATGTGATTGGAACTAGTACAATTCTGTGTTGCTAATTAACTTTTCCACAATTTCCAGTTTTTCGCTAATATGTGTTGACTCCTAGAATGTGGTTATGCGAGTTTTTAATAATAATATATGCCCTTTATTAAATCAGTGCAGCTATTCTCCAATTCAGAGGGAAGAACGCTCAGCTGAGACAAGCACTATCTCAGCTACTGGAAGGCTTCAATGTCCAAAGTTTTGGAAAGAAGAAATTCATTTGGTGCCACCACTCCTGCAAGCTCAACTTCAGCTTCAGATTCTTCAAGAAAGGAGGAGAAGCCAGTACCACGTTATCTAAGACCATCTACAGGCTCATGCCATGATTTGTGCAAGCATGGACACAGGAATCCTTCTGAAGAAATTCAGAAATTTTTAGGAGGGCGAAGAAAAAAACTTCCAACTCATCTGAATAATTTGGCATTGCATGGATCAATTGCCTTGGATACACCACCCAAGGATGCCAGGAGCAGAAGAAATATTTCACTTGTCAAATCAAGTATATCACTGGGTGAAGCTGACCGTGTTGTTCACAAGATAAAATCAGCAAATTTGAGAGGCGCTGCATCATCAGAACACTTGGTCCCACGCGTTTCTTTGGCTGATCATAAAAGTGTGAGCTCTGATGGAAGAAAGAAACAGCCGGTGGTTGCACAGAGGACTTCGCCTAATCCAAAGTCACCCAACGGAGTACCTAATTTTGATAAAAAAGCAGCAATGCCAGTCAAGGGTTCCAAGTTGCCAGAGAAGACACAGCAGGAAAAAGCTAGAACTGTGGAAAAGACACTGCAGGAGAGAGCTCGAACTGCGGAAAAGACACCGCGGGAGAAAGCTAGAACTGCGGAAAAGGCCACTACTGTCAAGCAATCATTGGTTAAGAGACCAGCCTCACTTCCCACTAAACTCAACCTGATTAAGAAATCGTCTGTGTCATCTCAGGCTTCCAGTAATCTAGTATCTTCAAAAGATAAAAATACTCTGAAGGGAAGGCTTACATCTTCACCAGCAATTATTACCGGCAAGCATACAAGCAATAGCGGTAAAGCTGGAAGAAGTCCTATGAGGTCCAGTAATGCAAATATTGATGGGAAAGGTGGCTCAGATTTACTGGTAACACCATTATCCATTGAATCTGACATTACCGCTTCTGTCAAAATACAGGAAGATGATGTGCAAGATTCATGTGTTACAGACCATCTTGTGGAGTCAACAGCAACAGAACTGTCTGCAGATGCCACAGAATATGCAGAAAAATTTCGAATAGAACCAGAAGAAACAAGTTCAGAGGATGGCTTGGATATGTCCATAACATCATCCTCTGTAGAATCTGAGTTTGAAGCACAAGATGATGTGCAAGCTTCATGTATTGCAGGTCATAGTGTGGAGTCAGCACTAGCAGAACTGCCGCCAAGTGCTACAGAATATGTAGACAAATCTGGACCTACAGCAAAAGATGCATGTACATCCATTTCAGAGGACGAAGTGGAATGTCATGAAAATATTGAAGCATTGGCTGCTGAACTACCTGTCAAAAGTATCATTGCTCAGCGATCATTTGATGGCCAGGAAGTCAAGGCTGTGATAACTAAATCTGATCTAGAACATATGCAACCAGAACAGAATGCCATTGCTAATCGAGCTTTAACGGATGAAGACATACAAACTGATGATGCAGCTCTGTACCAACTATCTGAACGGTCAGATGTACATGATTCTGCACTAACTGAAAGTACCTTGGAAAGTGATGTTGATGGAGTGGAAGTCAATGCTGGTGTGGAGTCTTTGGTAATTGAAAGTAGGGAGGACGTGGGAGCTCATGAAGACACTGATGATGCAGCTCCCTGCCAATCATCTAAAGATGTGGAATGTGATGCTGATGGAGTGGAAGTCAACGCTGGTGTGGAGTCTGTGGTAACTGAAAGTAGGGAGGACGTGGGAGCTCATGAAACCACTGATGATGCAGCTCCATGCCAATCATCTAAAGAATTAACAGCTGTGCAAAATGCAGATGTAAGCTCGGAGACTGAAGCTGATGAAGTGAAGATCAGTGGTAGTGTGCAGTCTGTTATCATTGAAAATGGGGAGTGCATGGGAGCTCATGAAGACCTCCAAGGGCTTCCGGAACTAGGGGCACTTGATGAAGAACATGCTGATCCTGAGTATTGCCTCGATTGCAGTGCAGGAAATGTAACTGAAAATGTTAACGCTGCTGAAATTGTTGAGGTTAAGACTTTCAATGGTACACCTCATTGCCAGTCAATTTTAGAAACTTCATCATATGGTGAACTTATGGAGCAACCAAAGCCTATGTTAACTGAACCAATACAAACTGATGTGGTAACAAGTGTCCATAACGATGGCACCTTTGAACAGGATGAACTGAAATCAATGATTGTTGCTCAACAGCTACTGGAAGAACTATCAGATGATGAGAATTATGAAGAATATGATTATGAGTTAGTTGAATTAGATGAGTCTGATGCAGAACATGAAGGAATAACAATCAACCCAAATATTGATGAATCTTCGAAGGAAAAAGGCCAATGGACAAAAAGAATCTCATCACTTCACCCAGATGAAGCTAGTACCACACCTTACAAATTGAAGTTTAAAAGGGGTAAAATTGTAGAACTCACACCAGACAGTAATGGCCCGAGAAGACTCATATTTAGAAGAAGAGTTGCAAGTGAAGTTGCAAATGGTGATGGTCAGCTAGCCAGAAAGATTTATAAGAGGAATATAAGAAATAATGGGGTTCCTGCTGAACCTGATTTGGAATCTCCTGGAGTGAAACTGAGGCATCAGGATGCACAAGACAAGAAGGATGCGCAGGGGCTGTTCAACAATGTAATAGAAGAAACTGCAAGCAAGCTTGTGGAGTCTAGGAAAAGCAAGGTAAAGGCTTTGGTTGGTGCTTTTGAAACGGTGATACTTCTCCAGGATGGCAATCCCTCACCATCCACACCACAGGCAAGCATCTCTCCATATTCAGTTCACAATGACGATGAAAAGACATCGGATGAACCAGTGTAGATTATGCACATCTTACTGAATCGCCAAGTTTGCAGTAATCTTCTGGAATTTTCTTCTTTTTCCTCCAAAACTGGATTTAGTGAAAGAGTGCTTTTGTATAGTTTGTGTGTTGCGTCTCTTTTAGTGAGGATTAACCATTTTCTCAAAGGTTTTTGGAATTTACAGTACATAGCCAAGGTGCTTCATGCAGATACCGTTTCAATTATATTTCAATGTAAATGAACTGAGACACCAAAAAAGACAAAATCAATCGTGATTATGTTGGGCTTGGATTCTGAAGTATTATAATACAAGTATTGGTTTAAGATTTGTTTACAAGCGTGTTGCACTTACTTTTGGGGTTTCACTATCCTGAAAGCTGTATTTGTATGTTAAAGACAGTAAGCAGTTGCAGGGGAACTCCTAAATTTGTTCCATTCCGTTGACTATTTTCCTACAATACCTGCTTTGTATTGATGATCTATGCACACATTTGTTGTACTTTTGATTATCCACAACCAGACAACCTTATAACTTGTTTATGCTGCTCCCAATACAATACCATTGCATGTCGGATGCAATTATACACTCTTACCATTCATCAAACCAATCACTTTTTGCAATACAATAAATGGCTATTGTGAAACTTATGTAGCATTTAAGCCGTTGCCCTTCATTTTCCAAATTTTGTAGAATGTAATATTTCAAAAGCAGCACCCACGGGGAGACTTTCCAGTTGATCGTATCTTCTTCGACTTCTCTCTGATCCTTTTCTCATCATCATATTTCCTTTCCTCTGCCATTGACCTTGCCCCTCCAGCAATTTTGTTGATCCTTGTCATTTCCTGATTGTATTCTGCCAGTGTTTTTGCTCTCTTCTTGTCCAACTCAACCTGCAATTTAGTAAGTTCTCAGTTCTGTCAGCCTCATCATTTAGTAAGAAATTGTATCATGGATCATTATAATGATTTGGTTTTCAACATGAGGATTGCACCCACTCGCTACCCCGTCAATAAAAGAATTAATAATAACAATGAGAAACACAGTGCTTTTGAATCAACAAAAACCTCTTTTTGTTCTTTTTGGCGCTTGGCCTTCACCTTCTTCTCAGTTTCCCATTCAGATATGGTCTCGATCATCTTGTCGTACCTGAATTTGGCGGTAGTATTAGCTTTAGTTGCATCAATTGGTCAGAAAAACTAAATGTTGTACACTTACTCCTCCCTGATTCTTGCAAGCTTTGCCTTCTCCCATGCTTCAGCCTTGGTTTGTGTGCCGGCAATAGCAGTTACTCCAGCTGCGACATCGTCGTTCCGTCTGGACTGATATGATGTCGCTGGCCTGACAGCTGATGGTGCCCTCTGAATTGCCTGCTCCTGCTCAAACCTCTTACTCCCTCTCCTGTCTGGTGATTTTCTGGAGGAACCTGAAGGCTTCTTCGCACTTACAGAAGAATCAAGCATCTTTGGTGGCAGTGGCAGTGGCACCTTCTGATCCGAGCCAGTGCCTCCAGGCTTTCTCTGTTCTGGTTTCAGCGGCCTCCTTACTGATACATTGGCTGAAATGATAACATGATACGTCATTGTTAAAAGAGGTTTTGCGACAGTGGAATTAACAAGGGATGGGAGCGAAGCAGCTCTCGGGTACCTGGTCCGTCGTAGTCATCTTCTGCAGTCTCTTTGGCACTGAACCATCTTGAGACCTTGCTGCCTCCTGTAGGCTTTCTTGTGCTTTCGCCTCTCTTGATCGGTGGCTGGACATGAGGCGCAGCAGTCGGCACATCAACGGGGAAGGGCTTCTTCTGAGCTTCTAGCTTCTCTTCTCGTGCCGCGATTGCATATGCTGCGGCAGCAATTGTGGCTGCAAATGCAGCGCTGTATTCCTCGTCGCTGTTCATTTGCGCTGGAAAGTGGCAATGCCAGTCAGGTTTATTTCTTTAAACGAAAATTCGGTTCACCCACAAGGTCAAGAAACAAACTATAGCTGGTCTCGACACTTGAGTCCATTTGAACAGTAGTTTCCTTGGTCAGGACATCTGAAGGTTTCGTAATCTAATGTGGATTAACTGTTCTGATTATACTGCTTAAGATAGGAATTTAACTGGAATCTACTGATCATCCAACAATAATAATGATGTTTTTGCGCTCGGTATGTTTGTAAACTGAAAGAGCAAACCTTGATCACATACCTCTTCCAAAAGCTGTGTCTTCTTGCGTCTGTATCGTTGAAGATTGCCTGGCACCTTTGTCTGTCTTTCCTACTCCAGAAAACTGAACCCTGCAAAAGGAAGATCCAAGAACAACTAACATAAACAACCAATATCTTTTTCTTGGAGAAATTTGAAGCCTTTGAAAAGATCAATACCAAAAGAAGATAAACGTATGGTTACAAGGTGAAACCAAACTTAAGCATGGAATAAGAAGCTCACAGTTAATCAGCAAAACAGAGACAGAAAGATCCAAGCTTAATTTCACCAAGTCCAGCGCTAGATACCGCATGCATGCAGTTCGTTTACCTTCGCGTCTTCAGATCGCCGTCCATGGCACACAATGTATTTGTAGAGAAGCAACAGCTCCAAGGCACACCAGGCCTTGCATTAAATATGGCTTGCTTGTATTTTGAGGTGGTGAAGAGAGAAAGATGAGAAGGGGGAAACAGCTAGAAGAGGGCAAGGAAACTCTTGTCTTGGAAGCAGGGAAGAGCATTGGAGTCTTGGAGATGGGATTTGCTTTACCCCATGGTAGCCTTCAAGAATCTGACCCCTTTTGGGTTTGCACTTCCCTCCAAGGATCATCCCCCCTTATGCTTTCGGCTCAAGTCCAGAGACAGCTAGGCTAGGAATAATAGCTTTCCGTAATGCAAATTAGCATCTTCTTGTGTGCCACACCCCTGCCTAATTATGCAGGATTCTTGTGCTCTGTACATAGCTAATTGGCTAGGGTCTTTTACATAATGGAAGTTAATCAGCTAGTAGCCTGTCAATTTCGCTGATCGCTTACACATGTCAGTTCGATGCCAAGCCTGCTCATTGTTTTTTCGATAAAGAAGCCTGCTCATTGTAAGTCTCGGTTTTCTTATTATTTAATCGCAAGTGATGAATCTGTTCTGTAATGGTTGCTGGATGCTAGTTTTGTCACTTTAGGCTTAAATACTGCGTTAGGATCTGGAAAGGGGAAACTTGATATGCGTTCTGTCTGAAGAAGGGACTCCGGTTTCCAACTTCCAAGATTTTGTTCTTGCAAAAGTGCTACCAGGTTATCTAAAGGTGCAGACCAAACTCTCGTGACCTATGCACTAGAGGATTCAACACAGACGTACATTCATTACAATGTTTAGAGTTTAGACCAATAGACCAAAACAAAAGGCGGCAAAGCCACCATAGGAGACCAAAGATAATGGTATGCCTTGGTATTTAAATGCCATATGCTAGACCAAATGATCTACAATTCCGAACCAGGAACTGCTAGTGTCCAACAATAATCTTCTAAGTGATAGAACATTAAAGGTTGACTTGTAGGTCTGCATCTCAAATTGATGTATCTGAACAAATAGGAACCAAGTGAACAACATACCTGGTCAGTGTATCTTCCGGCAAAAAGATAGTTAATTTAAAGTGTACAATAATTAATCAGGCAACGTGATAACAAAATGCAAAGCTACTGCTAGCACGTTCTAGTCTGTACTTTGAATAAACTCTAGCTTCACGCTTTCACCTCCAGTACATTATCAGTAGCAAAGCCAATCAAACCTGGTGGTTCATGCAACATCAATATCAGGTGAGAAAGAGAACATAACTGAACTTAAGATCCATAGATCAAGTAACAAACAACGCTTTGGCTTCACCCTTCACCTGCAATTAATGCATAATAACAAGCCTTAAGTAGCAAAACCAATTGGACCCGGAAGGGTTTAGGTTGCTTGTGAGACGAACATCAGGTGAAGAAGTGGCAATTCAGCATAACTACAAAATCTATAGATCAGCAAGGAAAACTTGAAAATTAAGTCGGAAACCATTGGATTTAAGAGTTCGATTCATATGCTTTCTTCTCTCGATTTAAGAGATCAGCGGATCCAAATCATCTGATTGTAGGCAGCAGATATCCTGGTGGTTTAATCGTGCATGCTATCACAATAAGAGAGAGAGATCCAACTTTCTAGGAGAGGGTGAGATAACTCTGCACATCGGCAACAACATATAGCCGGCGGGGCCCTTGCAGTGATGCTGCAGACCATGCCCAAATGAAGCACCATGGTGGAAGAGAAGAAAATGTCTTATGGGAGAGAGAACTGATATTCAGTGAAGAAGATAAAGGGTGAAGAGGCAAATCCATAATTTTAGAAGAGATGAAGAAGAAGTGAAGTAATTAAGGATATAAAGAAGACAACTAGAGTGGATGATGTGTCATTGTTGTATGTGTGTACTAATCATAGATTTGAAATAGACAAATAAAAATAATTGGCATGATGCGGAAACACTTTAGCTTGCAAATGTTAAAAGACTGTGATATGTTGTCACATGCAACATAATTGCCGCCTGAGAATTCTTTTGTTCTTCAAATTTTAAATTGTTTACCTCTTGAATTGAAAGTTGAAATACAGATCCGTTTTCACGGTTAGCTTGACAAATTTTTATTCGAACCTAGTTGCTAGATTATAGTCACTTGATCACCTAGTTAGCCAAAGTTGGTTGCCAGGCTAAAATGAAATAATTGCCAAATTTTTTTTTACCTTCGCTCTTCTCACTCATGTAAGTCTTGCATGGTGGTAATGTTATCTTCTACGTGATTACAATGGGTCAAATAACCACTCTCTAAACACGTAAATCATTGCTATGACAAAAGCATGTAAAAGTTATTCGGAAATTATGTACAATTTGGCTAATAATAGTTAACTAGTAACATGATACCTATATATAGTATTGTAACCTGGCAACTGAAGTTGAAAAAAAGTTTCGTCAAAACACAATAAGATAGAATTTTGTTTCGAAGCTCCTGTCGATACGAATCTAGAGGTGCTGACATATCATCAATTGCATTATCAGTTTAGGAGAAAATTTATTTTAAGGATTCGTTTCAAATATTTGTTTGTCGCGCTGCCCTTATATGGAGGAATCTTAACTCACACGGTTAGATAAATTTTCCGCACGAAATGATCCTTTAATTGAATAAAGGAACACTAAATACATCTTTTTTTTTTACACTGGCACTAAATACATCTTAGTGGAACGAATTTTATAGCGCTACTAGTAGAAAAGCCAGTTTATTTTTAAAAATTATTTCTTTTAAGCACCTCCCATTATATCCAGCCTAAAAGAGGGGCCCGAGCGCCCAAATCAAAACCATCCTCGTCTACCTCCGTCAGCCATGGCGCCGCCGCAGCACGATCCCCGCCGGCCCTACAAGCGCGCCGCCATCTCCGACCAGCAGCGCCGCCGCGACTCCGCGCTGCGGACCCAGTCCGCCCGGCGCGCCGACGCCCAGGCGCGCGCACGCAGCCTCGCCAACTCCCTCCTGTCCCCCCCGTCGTCTTCCTCCGACGACCAACCGCCTACCTCCCCCGACGCCCACGGAGACGAGCCCGCCGTCGCCGAAGTTGCCGCGGCCGCAGCCAAGCTCCGCGGCCCCGACCAGCGCCGCTGGTTCGCCCGCCAGATCATGCTCCCGGAGTGGATGGTCGACGCCCCTCCCCACCTCGCCCGCGACTGGTAATCCGTCGCCCCCCGTCATCTCGATTCAAGTTCGATTCTTCTGTAGTCTCTTCGAAAGATGACTCTTCCAATACGGATTATGTTCTATTTGGCATGCCCTTGTCAGTTCATCCTCATCCTAGCAGCAAACTTTGCGTGTATTCTACTTACAAAGTACAACCGAGTACAACTTACCTAAGCCTACCATTGAGAAATAGCGCTAGCACTGTACTCACAAGTCAAGTTAGAAGTTACTGTACAAACAATGAAGGATTGACATTGCTCCAACAATTTAATTTTTCTGTATGCAGGCATGTTTGTGCCAGGCCTGCCGGCAAACGATGCCTGGTCATGTCGTCCAACGGCATCACGATCAGCAGGCTCCGTAACGGGACCATTCTCCACCGGTTTCCTTCCGCCCTGCCCAACGGATCAAAGAGGGGAATCTCTGGCCCAGCAAGCTCCTACTCTATCCTCGACTGCATATTCCACGAGGTAGCCATGCAAAAGATTTTTTATAGGGCACTTGGCTGCCTGATCCTTTACTTGCTTGCTTTAGGCCTGTTTCTGATCTTTGTGTTCTTGTGCTGCAGCTTGATGAGACATACTATATTGTCGATATGATATGTTGGCGAGGTTATTCGTTGTATGATTGCACTGCTGAGTTCAGGTTTTTCTGGGTGAACTCGAAGCTCACGGAGACCTCAGCTGGTGACCCTCCGTCGACCTACCATCGGTATAGATTCAGCGCCGTCTCCATGTATGAGTCCACCCTTGAGGGTCTTCAAGCGGCATATTCGCTAAGCACACCTTATGTCAAGGATGGTTTGCTGTTTTACAACAAGTAATAACTTCTGTCTGCAGACCTTTATTCATATGTTCTTGATACACATATTCTCATGTTTGCAAACTCCTTTTACATTTCACGCCACTTAGGGGATTTTTTTTTCTCTCTTATCAGGCATGCACATTATCAATCTGGAATCACACCCCTTACACTGGTATGGAAAGATGGGACTTGCAGTCAATATGTTCTTGATACGGATAGTGAAGGACAAGTACCAACCGAGCAGCATGTAGGTTCCTTTCTCTATTATGATTACTCGTACTATAGCTGATTAGATAACTCCTAGAAAGATGAAAAATATTTTCAACTCTTGCGCTTGCTACCGCTTCACTTCATTTCTTAATAATATAATTTTGTTGGGCTTGTTTCGTTATCAGGTTGTGTTGGAGCTGCAAGAGGATGGCAATCTAATTACGTCTGATGACCCTCCAATTGTGTTTGGTAGCTTGAACAGCGAATTTGTACAGAAGGTACTGTTTGGACATGAAGCTTATATTTCCACAATAGAAATAATTATGATGCATGATCCGTGTCTCAGTGTTTTCCCTCCCTGTTAGACAATAGGGAAAACTCCCTACTTCGTCATTTTTCATTTTATAAAAAGAATATTTGCATCAACAGGAGTAGTTCAAAAATAATTTTCAAAGTGTCTAGTCACTGCTGCATTCCCTCTTTCAAACTTGCTTTGGCCCTATGAATTATAAGACTGAGATCTTCCTTTAAGAATCTGAAGCACTCCAGAATTGCAACGTCTTGTGCATCAAATATATGGCGATTCCTGTGATTCCAAATGGCCCAACAGCCAGTAACAAGAATTTCCTTGAAACACTTCAAATTATATCTCCGTCTGCTATCCATTAACATATCCATCAGTAGCATATGAGTGTTCCATTCAAGGTTTAGCTTCCACTAGAAGCATTGGCTAAAATCACATCTGAAAAATAAGTGCATGAAAAATTCTCTGGAGTTATCTTGGCAGAGAGCACAGTTGACATTGGCAACATGCAAATTCTTTCTCTCTAATAAATCTCTGGTATTCAGTTAGTCCTGAATTAATAACCAAAAGAAGAACGTATGCTTAGGCTGGACACATGATTTCCATATCCAGTTGAAAGGCTTAGGAGCTTGGTCAGATGGCGACATAGCTGTCTAAACCTTTTATTGCTCTGTATCATCCAGTTATCCTTCCCTTCCATGCCAATAAGAGGGTTAATAATGTCAAGCATATTATCAGACTGATAAGATGCAGGCATCGACAGTGGTAGGTGGAAGTGATCATAGAAATCATCACTAGCAATGTTGCAGATCTCTTTAATAGTGATATCCTGATTCCTTGAGAATGAGAATAACTGAGGGAATTTTTCTTTCACTTCCATCTCCATTCATTTACCCTTCCACATTCTAATAGTACTGCCGTCACCAGGGGTGCATTTAGACAGATTTGAAAGAAAAAAAATTCCCACAGAGCAAGACAATCTTTCTACCAAAAGGAGCCTACAGGAGCAGTGTTCTGTGGTGTGAGGTTAGGCTTGTAGTGAGCATTCCAGATTAATTGAACCCATGGAATATCCATTTGATTCATGAATTTATATAGATTTTTCATGAGTAAAGCAGAGTTCTGAGTCCTCAAGTCCAATATTCCCTAGACCTCCAGCAGACTAAGGCTTGCAAACATTCTCCCACTTAACCAAGCACTTGCCTCTTTTTTCAATATCTTTTCCAACCTCCTCTAGCTGATCCTTCAACATGATCAATTATACAGAAAGGAACTTTCAAGGTGCACATGGCAAAATTTAACATGAACATGAAAATTGACTTAACCACTACTAGTCTTCCATCATATGACAAAATAGAGGCAATGCCAGTCAATTCTGTCAGCGATATTAATGAAATGTTCGATCCTTGGGTTAGTGGTACCCATGGGCAAGCCCTAGTAGGTAAAAGGAAGGCTTTCTGCTTTACAACCAAAGGCCTCTGCCAGGCTCACACATCTTTTAGCTGAGATATTTATAGGGATCATGGATGTCTTGGTATAATTAACTTTCATTCCAGTAGATGTAGAGAATTTGTGCAACAATTCTTTTAAACTACAGAACTGAGTTTCATCAGCTGGCAGTATTACCAATGTGTCATCGGCATATTGGACAATGGGATATTCCAGGCCATATAAATTATCCAATGTAGATTTAAAATACCTCTGTTCCAAGCCTCTTAATGATTCATTATGACCATAATAGATAATTCGTGTACATGCCCGTGACATGATGCTATCTCTGCGGTGATGCACTTAGTATATGCAAACATACTTTTTAGATGCTGCATGCTCTTTCTTGATTTTGCGTTCCTTCCTATACAGTGACCACCTGTCTATGTTCCTTATCTGAATATGTTTTAATCATAAACCACATAATCTTATATGATTATGCTTTTTTTGTGTGCAGTCAAACCTGCGGCCAGGGAACCTTCTCCGCTTCAGTGTAAGAGATGAAAGCGTGAAACTTGTGGATGGAAAGATGGAGATTGGTGAGCTGCAGTTTGTCGGGAAGCTGAACCGTTCTCGTAATTTTGCTGACAGCCACTCCAAAGTAAGTGTTGACATGACCAAGCACTGATTTAAACAATGCTCTCATTTTCATCACGTGTACCTAAGCTCTTGTTTTGTGTGTTCAGATTCTATTCCAGTATGCTGCCAGGCATGCTTCTCTTAGAATTGAGGATCTGATAGCCTCTGTTCAGTCAAACAGTATGGAGGTTGAATCTACAGATATTGAAATGCAAGACTGAGGTGCCAATTTCTATGTCATGTTTTTGCACTTGGTAAATTCTTGTGTTGATTGGTTCCCTTTTACTTATTCATTTTCCGTCCTTGTGTAATGGCAGTCATTGAAGCTGATTTTGGCGTTTGACTGGATACCATGTTGGGATGAAATCGTTCCAAATGAGACAAAGGTCTGTCTCTCATTTGTGCGTTGTTGAGGTAGACACTTGTCATAGAATTAATTATCATTTTTGGGGGAACTTTAGTAAGAGGGCTTTGATAAAGTATCACCCTTATAATTTTAGGAACCACCCTGATCATACCAAGCTGTCATCACACGAAGTCCTTTAAAACATTGTACCAACTCTTGTGCCTTGTAAGTTGTAATTCGATCGGTTGTTAACTGTTGTAGGATACGAGATAGTAAGTGATTCCGATTAAATCAGAGGCCCTGTAGATAACACACAGCTTTTGTCCATATACAGGGGTAAGCCAGTTGAGGCATTCAGACAGAGATCTGTGCAAACGACGTGATGGTCTGGAAGCCATGGTCTTCGGGGAGCGGCGCGTTTCCAGGCCTGATAGATATGAGCACCTCAAAACCTGTGAAATCGAAATGTATGATGAGTCTGAAAAGATAAGCCTTGGCATGTACATGTATATGCAGAAATGCATGCTACTGCTTTCGAATAGCTGAAAGATGCTTGAAATGAGATGCGGTTTTTCAGTTATGTATAGCAGTAAACATCACTTAGTTGAGTACATGCAACATTGATGTTACTGCGAAGAAATTGTGAGTGAAAAAAGGGGAAAGGAGATGTGATTGCAGACCTGCATCCCTTGCGGCGGTGGCTTCCTGGTAGACATCGGTCAGGAAGAGTATCTGAGACGGGCTGTCCACTCCCAGCGTCTGCCAGATCTCATAGTAACTCCGGGGCTCCCTCTTCCCCCTGCAAACCTCCATACCGATCAAGCTCAACAATGGGTGAAATGGTATATGGTCTTTACGAGGAAGGCAAGATTCGATATGCTACACGAGTACCCGACGCTGGTGTCGAAGAAGGCGGATAGGTATCTCCTGAGGTCGCCGTGGGCTTCAGTGTTGCCGAATATCAGCCGCTGCGCCTCCCTGCTGCCGCTGGAGTAGATGTAGCTCCTGACGGTGCCGGTGCCATGCCACCGCGCGAGAGCCTCGGCGACGTCGTCATAGACGACGCCCTGGATCTCGCCGCCATCGAAGCCGAGTCGCCATATCCGGCCCTGGAGCTGCTTGAGCGCCGGGAGCTTGCGGTCCGCGTCGATCATGGCCTCCACGTTGGCCACTAGGGCATCGATGACCTCTTCCTCGGGTGCCGATGGCGGTGGAACTAGCACGGCGCTCGGAACTCCATCGGCTAAGTCCTTGTCGATCTGGGCGCGGAGGAAGGCGACGTCGTCCATGGTCTGGCGGGTGCGGTAAGTGTCGACGAGGTAGGCACGGACATTGGAGCGGGCGTAGGGGAAGAGGACGTCGGTGACGAAGGGGATGGGGGTGGTGGTGCCCTCGATGTCCAGCACCACGCACCTCTGCATGAGTTGCAACGAGCAGTAATGTTAGTAGAGCAGAGGAGCATGCATTTACATCTTAATTCCTTCCATTTCATGCTATAAGATGATAGATGAAGGGGAGTGGTAGGTCCGTAGGTGGCACGCACTATGTCTCTCGCTGTTAAGCAGTAGTCGTCAGCTTCAGGAAGGTTGGTTGCAATGCCGTCGCTGCCATTGCCGGCTCGCGCAGCTCCCATGCTTCCATGATGCTGCTGCTGCTGCCCATGGCGATGACCAACAGGAGGACTAGTCGACGATGGTTGAAGTCTCAGTTCCAACCTCCTTTGCCTTCCCTAAGGGCAAGCACCACCACAAATTATTGCATCTTTAGATAGAGGAGTAGGAAGAGGAGACGGAAATTCCTAAGTGGATAAGAAAAATAATCATTACCTACCCTGGAGCTGGAGGAGAGACTAGTGTTGTTCCTACTGCGTGGAATACCATCTGCATCTGGGAAGAAGCCGAAGCAGCCGGAGCGGGAGAATGAGGTGGAGGCGACGAGGGGAAGAAGAAACATCTCTCTGATGCTTCTGCTGCTAGGTCAGTACTAGACTAGTGGATGGATGGCACTGCTAGCTGCGTCACATGTCATCTGGAATCCTGGATGGGACCGTGTGGAAGCTTATTAGCTGAAGCCTAATTGCTTCTCTTTTTTTCTGGTCAATATTTTCCCATTTTCTTGTATTCTAGCCATGAGTAGTTGGCTCCCTGTCCTGATTATGCCTGGTTGCGAATTTGACATTTTACAAGCAGGTAGCTAGTCTTCATCCAGTAGTCCTACTATCATTTTATTTTAGACAAAAAAAACTTACCGACATGAAATAAGTGGTATTTGATTTGTGAGATAGCTGCAAAATAAATAAGTAAATAACAACAAAAATAAACATGGTTCAAAGATGGCCCAATCCTCTAGAGAACAAGCCAAAGATTGTACTTTACTGAGACAAAAGTCTTCCCGAGCATGGCAGGTATTATTTTTCTAGTCCTACAATTCCATAAGACCATAACCATAAAATTAAGACACATGTTAGGTTTTTTATGTGCAGGAATATCCATGCCGACATACACCTCTTATGATTATATAGCTCCCCTTATCCAGGAACTAAAAAGGAGATATTAAGGTAAAATCATAATGATAACACGAAGTCTTGAGGTTTCTTTAATTCCCGGACTCAGTCTCTCGGAGGTACTCATATGGTAAGGTGTGCGCGCTACGTTTATAGGGGTGAATTTATGTACGTATTTTATGAGTGTCTTCATCTATAGTGTTTCATAAAAAGAAACTTTACCATGAATTATAGAATTGCAACTTAAGAATAAAACATAACAACAATCTTATTGTACAATCATACGCCAATCATGACTACTCTTCCATGTTGTCAGGAACATAAGGAACTACTCACAATGATAAACCACAATAACAGTTAGATGCATATGATAATAATACAGTCTAAAAGTATAACACGCTATCATGCAATAGGATGCAAACAACACTAGAACATTACTCAGGGTTCCGTTCTACACAAGTAGTGGAGGGGGTGGGTGCTGTCAACGATGAAGATGGAGGAGGTGATATCATTGGAGACGATGAAGATAGTGATGGAGATGGCGCTCCCCACATAAAGGAGCCTTCCGTGTCAAGGATGATGACGATTTTCCCCAAATGGGCAGCGAAACAAAGGTTTCTTTCCCCACCCAAAGTACGAGAAGACCTTTAGTTCCGCTACCGTCTTCAAATAATCATACAAAATTAGGGCATCTCTTTTCGGGGACGAGAAAAGTAACAAATGACAAAATTTGATAAATTTGAGAGTTTTATTTATGGTAATATAAGTTTTACATAAGATCGTTTAACGAGATGCACCTTATCAGGATGCAGATCTAGATAAGCAGTGATGCCCGAGACGGGTGCAAGCTCGAGGAGGTAGGAAGGATGGAAGAACGATTGACCATTTTTTCATTGCACTAATCAAACTTTGTTATAAAACTAGTGTACATTGGTTCTGTTGGAAAATTAGGCACAATTTCCATGATTAATCCAGAATATAAAACATGATGGCAGCAACTACTAACATGTGAAACTCAAACATACTAGATGCATTAATCAACATGAGTAGCAGCAGCGCAAACGGTAAAGCATCCATCGCTAAACAGATCGAGATATGTCGCACGTACCGATCTGGTGGAGGTGGCGGTGGAGGTGTAGCAGATGATGTCGCAGCAGTAACGTTGTTGATGACAACGTTGTTGACGACGGGGACGACAGGTCGAAGTAGACAGCTTTGAAGACGACGGTAGGCAGCACCGCCCGACTTGGACGGAAGGCGACCCGTGATGAAGAGCTTGAGCAGTCGCGCAGAGCGCTTCCCAAAAACCTAATTCGCCCTCTCCCGTACAAGATCGCAAGGACGAGCGGTTCCGGAGACCTGCTCTCCCGTTCGCCGATGCACGTCGGCTCGCGGGATGGAGTAGGCTACGATGGCGGCGCAAGCAGAGAGAGGTGGAAACCCTAACTCGTGTATTCAGTATATTTCTGCGGTAGTCGGGCAAGAGATTATATAGGCTCGGGAAACCCTAGGCAACGTGGGCCACGCCCACGTCGCACGAACGTTTTGAGTCGGTTACAGATAGCCCACGATCCGGGAGCGACCCGAACCGACTAACTGCGACGCGTCCGTCTAGGACTCCGTTCGTTTTCCCGAGCTGCAAAAAGTAAGGAAAGTCTCGGCTCGAGGCTCAATCCACTCACCACGAGCGAGGCGCGCGTGACGTGACGTGTCGTTTCGAGTCAAGTCGAGTCGAGACGAGCGAGGAGGAGGAGGAGCGCACGTGTAGCACTCCTATTCTCACTCACTTACTAGTGGTGGAACAACCCATTTTATAAGGTGGTCTAACTTCCTCCCAACTTTCCATGTGAGACTAAACTTCCCACCTCTTGCCACTCCCTAGTGAGCTGCCACCAACTTGAGCTCAAACTCACAAGGCTGCCACTATGTGGGCTTTGAGATTTATAGGGAAAACTGAAATCTAATTTGGACCACTAAAAATGGGCCCAATATTTCAACAGGTTCTGCCTATCCAATGATGTTGTTATCCCTTTGATGCTTGCCCCCCTACGGAAGTTTCACATACATGTTTCCCATCTGTTTATAGAACTTAAATTGAGGAGGGGGGGGGGGGCTTATATTGACAAAACATAGAGAGGCATGGACTGCCGAACGACTTGAATGATGGTTATTTTTCCTCCTTCCAATTTGTTTCTTCTCACCTTCTCAATCAAAACGGTAAATGGGACTTTTTATAGACCCTGAGAATAGTGACACTCCATGGTATTGAATAGGAAGGTCATTGCTTGCAAAGCTGAGTCTGCCCACTACAATTTGTGCTTTGCTTTTTTTCGATAAAGGGAATATATTAATATCGAGAGATACCAATTACACCCAGCCTCTGCAACAACGCATCACCCTAATGGCACTACGGATGCACACAGCCAAAAAAAACGAAAAGAAAACTAAGAAACAAAAGTCCCGCTATAGTATCACGGATCTAACAACAGCAATACATCCGCCACTATGACAACACCTGAATTGCAGACTCTCCAAAAAAACGACGCCTCCAAGAAGGGAACAGTGCTCCAACACCGTCGTCGCCCGATCAAAGATCTTAGGTTTTCACCCTGAAGATAGTCCCCACTCTCAAAACAATGCCTCCACCAAGGTCACTGCCAGTGCACAACCGAGCTAAGGCCAAACCTTGGATTTTCACCCTGAAAGGTAGGACTCTGCGCTTCACATGTGTTGTTGCCCCCACTTTCATACCGCTGCTGTGAAGCCCGGACACCAAGCAAGCCCCTCAACAGCGCGGAGACTTGAACCTCCCTTAGCTAGTCCTCCCTCCGGCCTTCATGAAATTCT
Source organism: Lolium rigidum (assembly GCF_022539505.1). Taxonomy (NCBI): domain Eukaryota; kingdom Viridiplantae; phylum Streptophyta; class Magnoliopsida; order Poales; family Poaceae; genus Lolium; species Lolium rigidum. Next base: position 68,429,957 of record NC_061510.1, on the reverse strand, counting down.
CTTCTTCCGACTTTCATCATGGATCCATAGTCACTTGATGTCAACACAGAAAAAGAGCTTCGCGCCGCTCCCTCCAGAACCAAATGGTCGGAATAAACGCATGGGTCCGCACGACCGAATACCTCTGATCCAGCAAACTCCAGGCAAAGCACTGTTACATTCGCCGGCACAGCCTTCCAGAACTCAACTCTCCGGCCAGATCACGAGTCCAGGCCTCCGGTAGGTCCTCCTCTTCACGCAAGAGAGGCCCTAGGACCGCCGCCTTTATTCAGGCCGGACCCCCACGTCGGCGACCATCCCGGGCTGGCCAACCCAACCCTCCACCGGCGACACCATCGCCGGCTTCCATGCACCTCCATCTCACCGCCGGCTGGCGATGATAGATCAAAAATCCACCACCACCAACCGCAGGCCGACCCTCTCCGGCGAAGAAGAGGCCACCTCCTCCATCAAACCCAAGGCTGCTGCCCCGGGCGCCCTCGTGTCGCGGAAGATGCCCGAGATCGCCTCCACGCACCAACGAGAGGTGGGGGTGGATGGCATGGCGCAGACCGAGGGTCTGGCCGCCGCCCACCACCAACCCCTGCCGGAGTGCTGCGGGAAGCCGACGAGAAGAGGGAGACCGCAGCGCCGCCAATCGCACCCGCGCCGACCGGTCCGCCAGGGGACAGCCGACGGGAGGAGGGCCGCCGCCGCCGTCGCCCATCCCACGCGTGTCTGCTCCGCCAAGCATCGAGGAGGTGGGGATCCGGCCGCCGATCTGCACGCGGCGACGAGGAGAAGAGCCCCCGCCGCCGCCACGCCCCGAGGGACTTTGCCCCCGGCGGCGCTACCGGCGGCGGCGGAGGGCGGGGTACGGGAGGGTTAGGGTTGGGGGCGGAGGGTTGGGGGGGTGCGGAGCTGCTGTAAATCGGTCGTGCAGTTGGTGCCATTTGTGCTTTGCTTAGCCGCAAGCTCCTCGTTTATGAGCTGTTAGGAGGTAAAATCCATAAGATCGAATCCATTCTTTTTTGAAATCGATTCGAAAAAGGACTTACTTTTGATGGCGGGTCTAGAGAAATGGGAACAATGATGAACTATTCAGCTAGAGAAATGGGAAAAATCAGGCTTGGCCTTGGTTTTGCTTAGTCATCTTTCTTTCTTTGTTTTTGAATGATTTGATGGGTTTTGATAATAACAAGAAGAGTACCTTTTTCTCTATGATTTGTAAACCCTTTTTTTCCGTGCTTATGGAATCAGTTAGTGTCAGGTCTTGGCGATTGAATTCATCCCATTTTACTTTGTTGAGTGCGATCTGCAATTGAGTTTCCATTATTTTCCATCTACCGCTTAGTTAGTTAGGTCCGGCAAAACCCACATTGAAGAAAGATATCATCGAGTCTCTTACCACAATCTAGGTGGCTCTCCCATAGTGTCTCCGGCGGCTTCTTAACGAGTTTTAGCTTTGTGTGCCTATCCTAGGTGACCTTCTTCGTATACTAGATTCAGTCATCCAGGCAGGGTTTGCTCTTTTCTTCAAAGTTCGTTCGATAGCTGCCATTCATCCCTTGTCTCCTATGGGTTTGTCTCTTAAAAAGGTTAGAAATAGTGGTATACTCTGGTTAGCGAAGAGGACAACCGAAGCAAATTAAGAAGAAGTCAAGGTCTCGGTTCCGTCTATATTAAGTAAATATGATGTAAAGCTTTTGTTTTTCATTTTTAAGATAAGTGAATAAGAATATCCTTGGAAAAAAAGAAAGAAAGCTGAGCACAGACTCATATCACTTTCTTATTAGTCAGTCACATGAGGCTTACATCTTGATCAAAGCATCCGGGTTAGGGCATGAGCAATGGTGGCATACACAACTAGCTGCTCCATGTAAGAAAGTTGTCAGAAGCAACATGGTCAATTTTATCTCTCCAATGAAAGCTATAACTTTAGTCAGAAAAAAGAGAGAAGGGACCCCACAAATATGACATTATGTATCTCTTTCTCTCTCCAAAAAGCATGCTTTTTAGGTTTAAGATCCCACTTCTTGAATAGGAGGTTGCCTCCTCATCCGAACCTACTTTGGACCACCTGAACCTAGTTAAAGGTGTGAGACAGTAGCTCTAGGGCAGTGCATTGGGCCTGCCCTTACACAAATCTCTCTTTCTTTATGTACTGGAACAGGAACAGCTACCACTTCCTTAGAATAACACTAATTTACCACTCTACAAAAATAAAAAGGGATGGACTCGAGATATCATCCCCAAATTTGAGAATTGATCTTCTTCGTTTATACCTAAATAGTCGACAGTCTTACACCATTGTGATACTTCGGATAAACTGAAGCACATATATGAGAGACCAGTGCAAAACCTTCTCGAGATATCTTCCAAATTCTTAGGGTCATTGCTCTGAATCTTTGTTCCCTCAGCGCGAAAGCAGTTGGTTCCGTAGTTTGAGGATTCTACTAATTCCAAGTATTCCATTATTATTATTAATAAGAAAATATAAAAAAAGAGGAGAAGAACTTGTTCCCCCGGTGCGAAATATGAAAAATAAAGAGGAGAAGACATAACTAGAAGAATTGTGAGGAATAAGTCAATTTATAAAGTTGAAGCATTTCGATTTGGATGCATTGCTCAAATTTAGATCCACTTTTTCATTTTTGTGTAGCTTAGAGTATAAAGTATTTCAAATTGGGATTTATACATCATTGCGTACCTCCATAATTTTGTTTGTAATGTGTCAAGCTTTATATATATGACTTCTAAAATTTCAAAAAAATAAAGGGTTCACTACATCTCGGCTCATTACTCTAACCATGACGGTAGGTCTTTCCCGTTGTCCTGGTGGGTATGCAAGATAAAACCGAATACTACCTCCATCCCAAAGCTTAAGGCTTATAGTATTATTTTTAGAAAGTCAAATGTGTCGAGTTGGACTAAAATTTTACCAAAAATCATTAACATGTAAAATACAAAATCAATATCATTAGATAGATAATAAAATATATTTTTATATGGTATCTACAGAATATCATATTTGTTGATAGATTTTTCTAAAAGTTTGATCAAACTCTTCTTGGTTTGACTTTAAAAAATCCTTAAGCTTTGGGAAGTATGACCTAGCAACATTTGCTTTGAAAAATCTTGAAGTCGGAGTAATAGACTTTGTGGAACCTCTTCAATTTTTGGGTCCAATTTTGGGAAACAGAAAAAAAGGGGTGGAAAAGGGGATAAGGCACACTCTCCCCCTTGCTGCCTTCTCCTTCGGCCGCAATTTGGAACCGGAGCACGCCGGAGGACGAGGCCTGGACCTCCATTGATTCCCCTCCATTCCAGCAGCCTCGTCTCCACCCATCACCCCAGCTACTCGATACGAACTAGCTACCGCGGCTTCATTCACGGCGCGCGCGGCAGTCAGTGCGGTGAGCGCCGCCGCTTTTCTTCCCCGACGTGGTTCCGCCGTTGCTCGGGGTTCTTGATTGAAATCTTTGTCTCCCGTTTGCATTTGCGGCGGGTATGGCTGCAGTTTGGGGCGGCTGCAGCACAAGCCGCGGTTCCTTCAGTCTCGAACTGCCTCGGCGTGGCACGGGGATCCTATCAAGAAACGGCGGCCGGAGCGGAGGTGAAGCCCACCGGGTAAGCGGCGCCATGGCGATGGCCAGAGGAGTAGTGTGTGTTTGCAGAGCGGCTGCTCCGCCGTGTGTCCCTGAATCTGACGTCACCCGCAAGGAGGAGGAGGCTGGCTCGGGGACTCGTGGCATGGACGACGATGAACGGCCTGTTGCTGGTGGTTTCGTCTATCACAAGAGCCACGGGCTCCGGCGGCGTCCGGTCAAGCCGCCTGCTGCTGCCGTGGACAAGGAACCTGTCCGCGCCAGAAGTGTTCGGCCGGTGCCAGTTTCAGAGTCGACGCAAGAAGTGCCAGTTTCAGATAAGTTTGAGCATGGGGGATCAAGGCTGCACTTTCTGGAGGAGCGGGACGAGGAGAAGCTGTCCACAAGGTTGATGAGGCTCGGCCAGTCCAACAAGGTCAGGAGTGCCATGGAGCTGTTTGATTCAATGCGTGCCTCTGGCCTGCAGCCGACCGCGCACGCCTGCAACTCTCTCTTGGCCAGTCTCATCCGCAGAGGTTATCCCGCGGATGCCAGGAGGATGTTTGAGTTCATGAGGGAGAAAAGATTGGCTACTGGCCATACATATACCTTGATCCTGAAGGCTGTCGCGAGGACCGAGGGCTACATTTCTGCCTTGCAAATGTTCAGCGAGATCGAAGAGGGCAAAGAGTCAAGGGAAGCCCTTGACGTGATTGTGTACAACACCATGATATCCGCGTGCGGGAGAGCAAAGGACTGGAGGCAAGTGGAGAAACTCTGGAGAAGGCTAGCAGAAAACAGCTCCTTAACTGGTGGAACACTGATGACCTATGACCTGCTCGTCAGCACGTTCGTGCAGTGTGGACAGTCCGAGCTAGCAGTTGCCGCGTACGAGGAAATGCTCCGCAACGGGCTTGATCCAAGCGAGGATATAATGAAGGCAATCGTTGCTTCGTGCACCAGAGAAGGCAGGTGGGAGTTTGCGCTGGCCACGTTCAGGAGAATGCTGAGTGCTGGCATGAAGCCCAACATCATCGCATTTAACTCGATCATCAACTCGCTTGGGAAGGCCGCTGAAGATGAGCTCGCATTTAGGATGTACCATCTTCTGACATCCTCAGGGCTCGAGCCTGATCAGTATACGTGGAGTGCGTTGCTGTCTGCGTTACATAGGTCTGGTCGATGTTGGGACGCCTTGGATCTTTTTCATGGAATCAAATCCAAGCATCCGTCGGTATTAAACAGTCATCTCTACCACATCGCTTTGATGTCCTGTGAAAGGCTCGGCCAGTGGGAGCATGCTTTGCAGTTGTTGTGGATGATGGAAAAACATGGCCTGCAAATCTCAGCGGTTTCTTACAATCACGTGATACGTGCTTGTGAGGTTGCTTGCGAGCCAAGAGTTGCGCTGAAGGTGTACCAGCGTATGACTCGTGAAAGGTGCTCGCCAGATACATTCACACATTTATCTGTTATAAGAGCTTGCATTTGGGGATCTCTCTGGGACGAAGTAGAGGACATACTGGAGGTACTATTTCATTTTTGGTTATTTATTTCTGTTGAACTGGTAATGATTTTGTATTTCCAATAGCATTATTGTGCGCTTCTCTAGTGTTCCAGTGTCTAATCATTTGATGCTTTGGTTCTGAATTCTACAAAGCTACATTAACATAATGTCAAAATTGCAATCGTCCAGGGTGGGTGTCAACACTGTGAAGCCGAGGTATAACTGTGTTGTTGACTGTAGTAATGTTGTTAACAGTCAACAACATGAAAGGAAGTTCTCATGTTAGTAACAGTAAAAAATATATATATTTCAGGAATCTGTTGTTCCAAGTGGACTTGTGTTCTTTGCACAAATGAAGTTCATTTCCACACACATGGCTTTATTTTCTATTTAATTGATTGGTGTTCACACTTTGCTAGCCTAAAAAATGTATAGATTGCATGGGTGTATTTTCTTAGAAATTCGAGCTTACTGGGAATGAACAGTAATCATTAGTATGTATTTAGCCAGTTTTGACCATACCTAGCCCTGTGATATTTGGTACTCACAATTTTAATTTTTTCAAACTTGATTTGCAACTTTTGGTGCTTTCAAGTTTCATTTTGACACCTGAAAGTTCTGAACATTGCAGGAGGTTGAGCCAGATTCTTCGATCTACAACACAGTCATCCATGGGCTTTGCTTGAGAGGCAAACCCATATTGGCCAGGAAGGTGTATAAGAAAATGCAGAGCATTGGGCTGACACCAGATGGCAAGACGAGGTCCTTCATGCTGCAGCACATCACATCAGCTGAGTAGCCTCCTGACCTGACTGAGATGCAATAGCTATTAGTTGTACAAATCTAAACACACAATTGCATATGTAACCTACTGTCACTACGCTACTCTGCTGCAGTTTCTTTAACTTATATGAGTGAAGATACATGTTAAAGTGGAACAGTTAGGATGGCACACAATAAATTCCTACAAATATGGTCAAAGGAAGACTTGCATTCTGTCCAGTCCGTTCTTCTTATATTGTTGTGTGACGCCAATTTTAAGTATACATACACCAATGCAATGGATCCTAATATTGTATATGTTGTAGAACATATACAAGGGAGTGACATGAGTTAATGCTGATTTAAGATGTAAGATAACTAATTCTTGCAAAGTCAGCCTTGAAGTGTTGTCTTTTGGTGTTAAAATATTATTAGGAAAATATTTTTCCCCATTATGGATTTTATTTTTCGACCAGTTTGTACTCTAAATGGTGCAAAGGAGCACATAACGTAGTGCTCCTGTCCTTTGTGTACTCCCTATACTCCAACCTCAAAATAACCTCCAGAAAACTCATGAGTTCTTCTATAAACAATTTACCAAGTTCATACAACATCAGTCTACTATGTCATAAAAAATCAAATCCAAAAGTTAATCCACATTTTGGAAACAAAATACTAGTAAGACAAATTCATATGTGAATAGCAGCTAATTCAAACTGGGTTGTCAATTCGGCCTATTATCACGGTCAACACTGATTTTGCCATTTTGTTCTGGAGTGTAAATTGAACCTGGATTTATAATTCAGTTGTATCCATGTGCTTATTCTTAGAAAATTTTCGTAAATTTAGAGAGGTGTTTGAGATATGGAATGGGAGCACATGAACATGAAATGCAAGACCTTTTTTGGAGGCATTAGCAGCTACTACTTCACCACCGGAAAAGAAACTCCACCTAATAAGTAGTTATGACTTTTAGATAAAATCATTTAATGACACTACTATGTCTCTGTATTTAGCTCGGCTATTAATTCGAATTTGAATCGAATTAGTAAACCAATTCCTAGTTTGTTTGATGGAGTAAGCCGATTCCCTCCTTAAATCCAAGTCCTTGCTCCCCTCTGAAACCATCAGAAGCATGGAGCCAAGTGGCCGAGATTTTTCACCTCTTCGGACGATCTTCTCTGGCTCCCCCTGCCTGGCTGCTGTTCAACGGAAACATGCTCATTTTCAATGAAGAAGCAACACAAGCTACTGAGGCAGTGGCAACCGGAAGAAATGGCGTCTGCGGTGGCACCATTGTTCGCGACCCTGGATGGTTACCGTGATGGCCATATCAAGTCCGACGTGGTTCTTACCACCTGGAGCCTGGTACCTTTTTTTCGGGTTAAAGTGGCTCTTTATTGATTGACCAACAAAGGAATACAAAGACCTTCAGGAGGCTGAAGGAGCAAACCTGTCTACCAGAACTACTAGAAACAAAACTACGAGCCACTCTATGAGCTCCTGAATTAGAAGCCCGGTTTTCATGTCGGAAATGGACATCAGAGAAACCTGATGATTTCACCTTGATCTCCTGTGTAACCATGCTGTAGCTACCTCCATATTCTCCATGCAGGTTGTTGATCATTTGGAGGCAGCCTGACGCTACAATCATTTTCTGAATATGGATGTCTTCAGCTAGAGCCAACGCCTCCCTGCAAGCTAGAGCCTCCAAGGTAGCAGTATAATTAGGTCCTTGTAGCAGTTGCTCCAAACCTCATTTTTTCTGATATTGTATTTCTCTTGTTCTTGTCTCTGCTAGACTCACGGACACATACCAAAGCGAAGGTGGTGATGGGTCCGGACCATCTGTAAACAAGAGGGTGATGGGAAGGAGGCATGTTCCAAAACTCCCGAGCGACGTTAGGATTTGACTTCGAAATATGAGATAGTATAATTTCTGGAAATCAGCTGTAATCATTTTGTGTGTTACCATTGAAATTTTGACCACACCTTATTTTGTGAGATTTGGCACTCGCAAACACATATTCGGTTTTCTCAACCCTTTCAGCAATTTTCGGCGCTTTCAAATAAATGCTTCGTTTCGATCCATAGCAATTCTAAACATCGCAGGAGGTTGCTCCAGATTCTCTGATCTTCACCAGTCATCCATGCGCTTTGTTTCCTTCTCAAGAACAGATTCACCAGGAAGGTTTGCACAAAAATGAAGAACACTGGGCTGACACCAGATTGTTCAGATCAAACAGCTTGCCGTCCAACTTTGAAAACAAAATGTAGGACAACCATCTTGTAGGTACTGGAAAGCTGGTCCAAAATAAGACGCAGGGTTACCACTTACCACTTGTTGCTGTAACTTAAAATTGGCTACGAATTCCACTATAGAAACACTCCTTCCGTTCACAAATACTTGCTACACTTTAACCATTTCCCCCCTTTGATTCATGGCACTCCTTGACGGTACATAAAAACATGTAAGGGCAATTTACATCATGCTCAATTAGTTACATCATGATGCAATTACGCACATGGACAAAATGACAAGGGTGAAGACAGCTAGCACCTCATATGAACACAAAGGTACAGTACAACGTTTCGCATAATCTATAGATCGAAAGACAACTAATCCAGTTCGAAGTGCCTCTTGCCCTCTTCTAGAATTTACATGGCACACGCTTCTACCAAAATCAGTCATCAATTGCACGCTCGATCTACACTGTATAATTCTACATGCAACGAGTTACATCATTTACAGTTCCAGTACAAGGATATCTAGTTTCTAGCATTTACATGGATCCATCAAGCGTGCCTTCTCCCACATCGCCAGTGGAATTCTAAGTACATTCTCCGTCTTAGGTGTCACACGTGTGATGAATTTGATACGTGGCACCTTCTTCTTCGACGTAGCTGGAGCGACGATGTTCTTGATCGGCTTCACTTTCTTCATTTTTTGTGTCGCCGGACCCGGAGGTATGGTCTTGATCCGCTGCAGATTCTTCTTCTTCTTGGGTGTCGCCGGCTGAGAGAGCTTTATACGCACCACGATCTTCCCAGGCACTGGTAAGTTGTCCATCTCGGGCAAAAACCACGGGAGTCGGAGCGCGGCGGCCGCCGTCAGCCGCTTTTCAGGGTTGCACTCAAGAAGCCCTTTCAAGACTTGGAACCCATCGTGGGACAGCATCTCTTCATGGAACCGCTCCCCCAGCGTGTTCTGCTGCTGTGCCGGGAACCATCGCAGAAACGTGCCGGCGAGCGGCAGCGACGCGAGCTCCGGCCACGCCCTTTCATCTGGCAAGCCAAGCAGGCTGAAGATATCCCAGAGCTGGCTGATCTTAACAGCGTGCCTGCTTCCGCCCTTGTCGCTGAAGAGCATCTTGCCTCCCGCGAGCATCTCCGCCATGACGCATCCCAGCGACCATGTGTCCACCCGCGCGTCGTAGTCCGGCTTCCCCAGGAGCATCTCTGGCGCCATGTAGGGTGGCGTGCCGGCATCGTAGTACGGCGTATTCTCCGTCGCGAGGCACATGGCAAGCCCGAGGTCGCATAGCTTGAGGATCTTCCCGTCTTCGCCGACGAGGATGTTGGCCGGCTTGATGTCGCGGTGGACGATGCCGCGCTCGTGCATCTTCTGGGCACCGGTGAGAAGCTGCCACATGTAGCGCCGCACGACGAACTCCGGGAGCGGCGGCCTCTTGGACAAGGATGCGTGGAGGCTCGGACCGACGTACTCCATGACGAGGCTGAGCTTGGTGGTGTTCGGTTCGCGAACAAGGCCGTAGGAACCGACGACGTAAGGGTTTCCGGCGCAGGCCTCGAGGAAGCGTCCCTCTTCTTGGAGCTCGCTGGCGTCGGTGTCGGGGCGGATGAACTTGATTGCCACCGTCTTGCCCGTGACGCAGTGGCGTGCCTTCTTGACGATGCCGAAGGCGCCCTCGCCGAGGACGTCCGTCGCCTCGTACTCCTCCATGCTGCCGACGCGGACGCGCCTCCTCTTGCTGTTGTAATCATCTGATCCTTGCTCCATCACGTGGCCGGCGTTGAGGACGGCAGCAGCAGGTCGCTTGCCGACGGCCATGGTGGGTTTCTTGGTTGCTGTGGTGGAGGGAGGAGCTGAGCGATGCGATGAAGAGGTGGAGCAGACGGCGGCCGTGGATCGGGAGAGGAAGCATTTGGCGGTGGATTCGCGGCATATATACACCAGTGAAGCCGAACGCGCAATGGCCTGGATCGACAGTTCGACACAGAAGTAGAACCGGCCTCGACCTCGACTCGGATTCAAGTTGAATGTACATTCGTCGCTGGGCAGGTTGCGTCGCGAGCTTGCCGCCGGACTAGCGATTTCTCGCGATCGAGGTGAATCCGACTCCACTTCGTTTGCTTGGCGCTCGCGTCTTCGTTTGCACGGCCTAGAGAAGCGAGACCAGACTTATACACTATGTCAGGACCCAGATTGCTGGCACAAAAAAATGCTGGTAATTGTACCAAAAGTGTCGGCAATGGTTTTTCTAGGCAGAAAAAAAGTGTTGTATTTGCTCGAGTCGAGGTAGGTCTTTGCTGACAATTTTCAAAAAATGTCGCCGGAAGTATGTCAAGGCACAAGCAAAGATGCGAGTAGTAACTATTTCAGGCAGTTAACTTTGTGCATGTTAAGAGTTTTGTTGGCACTTTGGTAATGTGCCGTAGAATGTTTCTGCCGGCACTTTTCTAGAGATGCCGCTGAATGTTCTTTCTGGCACTAGCTGAAGATGTTGCGGAATCTTTTTTCTGGCACGTGACGGAAATGCCGTCCAAATTGTTTGCTGACATTTCTGTAAATGCCTCCAAATTTATTTTTAGGCATATAGGTATGGTACCGCTGATTTTTTTGTAGGCATGTTTTAATTTACTGGACTGCCAGCAGACATCACGCAATTTCAGTCAAACAACATTAGCACTCAAATTATTTAACTTACAAGAAAGCATTCAGTCAACATTTTAAAACATCCAATCCAGGTTACAATGTGTTAACTTACAATACCACATTCAGTCTAACTTACAAGCAAACAAGCATGCAGTCCAACTTGTCGGGGGCGGCGGCGGCAGCTAGGTTGTCGAGGAAGATGGCGACACTGATACCATGTCGATGAATAGGTCTGAAAGTCTAGGTCGTCTCCAGGCGGTTACATGTTGATATATTTGCCACAACATGGGCCGGGTATGATACAAGGAAGGACTCCAAATACACATACATATAGGAGTAAAACACATAAAATAAAGAGCCTATTACATATTCTAACACCCTCCCTTAATCTAAACCTTTCGAAAGGTTGAGATTACACTTGAATTCATCAAGTTTCTTGACTGGAAGTGCCTTGGTAAAACCATCTGCAATTTGATATTTGCTTGAGATAAACCGAATGGCCAACTTCTGATTAGCAACTCTTTCTCCGACAAAATGGAAATCAATCTCAATATGCTTGCTACGAGCATGAAATACTGGATTTGCAGACAATTTACCCCTAAATTGTCACACCAAAGACTTGATTTTTCTTTCAATTTAACTCCAAGTTCAACCAGGAGAGTTTCAACCCAAATCAACTCTGTTGTAGCATTTGCTAATGCCCTGTACTCTCCCTCAGTACTAGACCGAGATACTGTATCTTGCTTCCTAGCACTTCAGGAGACCAAATCCAATAAATATAGCAAAACCACATGTAGAACGTCTATTATCCAGGGAACCAACCCAGTCTGCATCTGTAAAAGCACTTAAGAAAGTTGATGAGGACTTTGTAAAAGTAATACCAAGCTGTAATGTATCTTTCACATATCTGAGAATACGCTTTGCAGCTGTCCAATGTTCTGTAGTTGGAGCATGTAAGTATTGACAGATCTTGTTTACTGAGAAAACTAAATCAGGATGTGTCAGTGTTAAGTACTGAAGAGCTCCAAACAATGCTTCTGTATTGAGTTCTGTCCTCAGAGCCAAGAGGTGTACCATCTGTCAAAGACAACTGTTCAGATGAAGACAGAGGAGTAGGTGCAGACTTGCAACTCTGCATACCAACTCTGTCCAGTAAATATGTAGCATATTACTCCTGTGTAAGAAGTAAACCATTGTGTATCTTCTTTACTTCAATACCAAGGAAATAGTGTAAGTCACCCAGATCTTTTATAGCAAAATTTGCTTTTAAGTCTTGAAGAAGAGTAGTGATGGCATGATCAGAAGAAACAGTAACTATGATGTCATCAACATAAATTAGAACAAATATAGTGATACCTGACTTGTTGAGAACAAATAGTGAAGTGTCAGCCTTTGACGGTTTGAATCCAAACTCACATAACTTGGAGCTAAGCCTAGAGTACCATGCTCGAGGGGCTTGCTTAAGTCCATACAAGGCTTTATCAAGCTTGCAAACATAATGCGGAGCGTGAGAGTTTTCAAAACCAGGGGGTTGTTTCATATAAACCTCATCTTCCAGAACACCATGTAGGAACGCGTTCTTGACATCCACTACAAGAAAAGTTGCCATGGCCGACGAAGTTGAAGTCGCGCCGTGGTTGCTGGTGCACCATGGCCGACGATTTTTGGTCTCTCTGTTGTGCATGTCAACACTTTTTTTTTTCTCGTTTTTGAGGCCACCTAGCCCGACGAAAACGGCCAAAACGTCTCCTATGGTGGCCCGGGACGTGGTGCATCTCGAATTCTCGGGTTCGCCGGCCGAGTCAACGCAAATCCGCACCAGCCAGGGATGTAGGGCCCAGATGGCAGCCTCTCTGGCATTGTTTTTTTTTTCTCGATCGCGCCATCTCGTTCAACGCTCTCCGATCGAGCCGTTTACGATGCATGATCATGGGTCCCACATGTCATCCTCTATGAACCAAAATTCTTTCTATTCTTGGATTTTTTTACCCCCTGATTTCTGGCTACTTCCTTTTTATTTTGATCCCTTGCCGCCTTGGAAACGTTGAGACCGCTGCTGCTAAATGGGACCCGCATGTCATCCTCTATGAGCAATCAAGTTTCTTTTCTTGGAGTTATTTTGGGCACCTCATATTTGGTCACTTGCCTTTTTCTTTCGATCCCCTGCCGCCTCTCAAACGGTGATACCGCTGCTGCTAAATGGGACCCGCATGTCATCCTCGATGTACTATAAAACTTTCTTTTCTTGGATTTTTTGGCACCTCATATTTGATCACTTACCTTTTTCTTTCGATCCCCTGCCGCCTCTCAAACGGTGATACCGTTGCTGCTAAATGGGACCCACATGTCATCCTCTATGTACTATAAAACTTTCTTTTCTTGGATTTTTTTGGCACCTGATATTTGGTCACTTGCCTTTTTCTTTCGACCCCGTGCCGCCTCTCAAACGGTGATACCGCTGCTGCTAAATGGGACCCGCATGTCATCCTCTATGTACAATCAAGTTTCTTTTCTTGAATTATTTTTGGCTCCTGATATTTGGTCACTTGCCTTTTTCTTTCGATCTCATGGCACGTTTGAAACGTTGAGGAACCTGCTGGCTCATGGGACCCGCATGTCATCCTCTATGTGCTATACAATTTTATTTTCTTGGATTTTTTCACCCTCTGATTTTTGGCTATTTCCTTTTTCTTTTGATCCCCTACTGCCTTGGAAACGTTGAGTAAGCTGCTGACTCATGGGACCCGCATGTCATCCTCTATGTACAATCAACTTTCTTTTTCTTTTGATCTCAAGCCGCATTTGAAACGTTGAGACCGCTGTCTGCTAAATGGGACCCGCATGTCATCCTCTATGTACAATAAAGTTCCTTTTCTTGGATTATCTTTGGCTCCTGATATTTTGTCACTTTCCTTTTTCTTTCGATCTCATGCCGCCTTTGAAACGTTGAGTAAGCTGCTGGCTCATGGGTCCTGCATGTCATCCTCTACGAACAATAAAAGTTTTCTTTCTTGGAGTTATTTTTGACCCCTAATTTCTGGATATTTGCCTTTTTCTTTTGATATCCTGCCCCCTTTGAAACGATGAGGACGCTGTTGGCAGGTCGGTCCCACATGTCATCCTCTATGAACAATAAAAGTTTCATTTGATGGATTTATTTTGAACCCCTAATTAATTTCTGGATATTTCCTTTTTTCTTTTGATCCCTTGCCGCCTTGGAATCGTTGAGGATGCTGCTGCCTCATGGGTCCCGCATGTCATCCCCTCAGAACGGTAAATGTTTCTTTTCTTGGATTTTGTTTACCAAACGATTTTTGGCTTATTTTTTCTTTCGATCTCCCGCCACCTTTAAAACGTTGAGGACGCTGCTAGCTCACGGGTCCCACATGTCAGTCTCTATGAACAATAAACGCTGAGGATGCTGCTACCTCATGGGTCCCACATGTCATCCTCTCAGAACGAAAATGTTTCTTTTCTTGGATTGTTTACCAACAGATTTTTGGTTTATTTTTTCTTTCCATCCCCTGCCGCCTTTAAAACGTTGACGACGCTCGCCGGCTCATGGGTCCCCGATGTCAGCCTCCCCGTACAAGAAACATGTGATATCTTGATTATTTTGCAGACAATAAACAGTGTATTTCGCTCTGAGCTATTGCAAATGGATAAATTAAATCTTTATTTTTACATAAACAAACTTATATGTTGAATCTCCTTGTTTTTTGTTTTTACGAAGCATAGGACTTTCCTGTTTTTTTAAAAAAATCCGAACTTTCCTGTTTTGGAGTGGGCTGAAATTGTACGAGTCAAAAGGCCCAGCAAGATAGTTCGAAGGCCCAGATGTCCAGATGCAGCCTAATTGAAATCTTTCTTTTCTTGGATTTTTTTCACCCCCTGATTTCTGGCTACTTCATTTTTCTTTTGGTCCTGTGCCGCCTTGGAAACGTTGAGACCGCTGCTGCAAAATGGGACCCACATATCATCCTCTATGTACAATAAAATTTCTTTTCTTGGATTATTGTTGGCTCCTGATATTTGGTCACTTGCTTTTTTTCTTTCGATCTCATGCCAACTTTGAAACGTTGAGGAAGCTGCTGGCTCATCGGTCCCGCATGTCATCCTCTATTAACAATAAAAGTTTCCTTTGTTGGATTTATTTTTTACCCCTAATTTCTGGCTATTTGCCTTTTTCTTTTGATCCCCTGCCCCCTTTGAAACGATGACAACGCAGATGGCGGTGTCGGTCCCACATGTCATCCTCTATGAACAATAAAGGTTTCCTTTGATAGATTTATTTTTGACCCTAATTAATTTCTGGCTATTTCCTTTTTTTATTTTGATCCCCTACCGCCTTGGAATAGTTGAGGATGCTGCTGCCTCATGGGTCCCGCGTGTCATCCTCTCAGAAAGGTAAATGTTTCATTTCTTGGATTTTGTTTACCAACTGATTTTTGGATTATTTTTTCTTTCGATCTCATGCCGCCTTTAAAACGTTGACGACGCTGCTGGCTCATGGGTCCCCAATTTCAGCCTCCTCGTACTGCAAATCCTCTTTCTGCAAAGGTTGTATTTCTAGATAGCTAAGGTGGATTCGAATCTTCCGTGGTTCAGGCAGCTCAGGTAAGCCCTTCTTGCACTGATTAATGGAAGTAGTGTATAGCAAGGTCAAGACATGTGGCTCGGTGTAATGAATCTATTTGAATCATGTTGTGGATTCAATCTGATAGTTCTCTAACGGGTCAGCCAAAATAGAAATTAAGTTTTTTTCTAAAATGGAAATGCAAATTAAGATGAACACAAACATTAGTTATCATAATAGCTGATCATACATACATACTTGCTAAGAGCAAAAGCTTGCCGTAGTTTTACCACTCATACAATTAATTAGCGAGTTCGGATAAGATAACCTTATGTAAGTATAACTACAAATGCATTTGCTAAGGGCTCATGGGACAACGAGAACTAGACAACCGCAAACTTTATGACCAGCATGTCACAGCGGCATCGAAAGATCTTGACCTTCAACTTTGATCCAATGCGAAGTTTGGCACCGTCAATGAACTTTTTCCACCTGGAAGTAACAGCCAAGCGGCCATCTGTGGGACTGACGGAGTACCGTCCCTCCTCGGTGAGACCTTCACTCTCCATGACGAGGGATATCTTGCCCCTTTGGCCAGCATTGAGATCCTTGGAGATACTTTTAGGCAATTTCTGATTTAAAGCAAGAGATACCACCAAAAATTAGTCAATGGCACCAATGCACTGAAGACTGAACCATGTGAGACTTTGAGCAGAGAAGACATCAAGATAAGAGCAGTTATGTTGTCATATACTCACGAACATAGCCTTCAGATGCGTCCTGGTCACCACATGGGTGGCCACAACAATGAGCTGAGACCTCGGTGATCTGGCTAGGGCAGGTGCAGGAGCCTGGGCTGGTACACGAGCTGGTGCTGATGCAGGAGACTGCTGGGCAGGTAGCGTAACGGTGCCTCTAGAGGAACCGGTGCCGATGCAGAGACTCGTTGGGCGGGTGCAGTAAACGGTGCAGCTAGAGGAACCAGTGCCGATGCGGGAGCCTCGCCGGGCAGGTGTAGTATATGGGGCCTCTACAGGAACCAATGCTGATGTAGGGGCCTGCTGGGTAGATGCAGTAAACGGAGCTGGTACAGGAACTAGTGCTGATGCAGGAGAGTGGGAAGCCGGTGCCGGTGCTGGTGTGGGTGCCCTTTGTGACATCCACTCCTGTTCCATCAGGGGATCTGCAGTTTTGATCATGTTAAACTCAGCAAGCTAGAACAGAGGGAATGGTTTAGAACAACTGCTCAGAATGCAGTAATCAAAGGATATGAGTACAAAAAAGTTACATATTATATATTTGGAAGTGTCTCCAACTCTGTAAGCAGTTACGTATATCTGCCCGTTTGAGTTTCTGATCCTCAGCTCGTCACCCTTCTTCAGACCGTAGTCAAAAGCAAACTTTCTCTAATCATGTCCATACAAATATGTGATGACCTGCGTCTTGTAGACATACACCTCATAGACCGTGTAGGTGTTCATCAATTTGCCATTGCCATGCATAGTGAAAAACCCTTCATGCGGACACATCTGGTTAATCATTGGACGAAGTTCACAAGGTACAGATCTGCAGTGAAAATTGATACTAATGTAAGAAGCGAGGAAGACTAAAAACAAGACTTTACTATATGCCAATTCATGCTAAACCACCGAGATACATACTTGTAACTCGTGAAGGAGTTATTAGAAAGGTAGATAGAGCCATAGGAGGTGTTATATGCGGGGTATGTACATGGGCCCGCCATATTCCCGCAAGCTCGGCATCGGGATGGTGAAGGAAACATGGGAGGTACTACTGGTACGTAGCGCTGAATTAGGTTATGTAAAGTGCGTAGTTCAGAGCAATGCAAATGTTGACAAGCGAGTGCATAACACTATGTTACAAACTGAACAGTCAAAATTTAGTGTATGATGAATATAAGCATGCTAATTTGGTGTTTCCGAATTCCAAAAAGCATTAGACAGAGCCGGTGATAATATCAGACATAAATCATGGCATGTATATGTGGCTTAAAAAAATATACCCGAACCCTTGGATGGTTACGGCCCGGCTGGTCCTTGGACTTGAGCTTATATAAGCATCCAGGAGGTGGGTCTGACAGTAACTTGGTGGCAGCCTCTGCAGATGCCTCATCAGCAGCAGTTGCAATCCTTTTGACCAATGAAGGCTTAGCAGTTTCGATCGCATATGAAAATTGAAGAGCAACAGACATCAACAGTGATATATAAAATGAATCTATGAGACACTGATGCATATAGTGCTGGATGTAAGTGGAAGAATAGGGTTGTGTGTGTTTCTGAACTATTTGTAAGCATTAGACGAAGCCGGCAATAAACAAACAAATCAAATAATGTATGAGGATTAAGAAAATATACCTGCTTACGGAAAAGGATACCACCCAGCTAGCCCGTGGCCCTGTGCTTGAGGAGGTTTTCAGAAGATGGTGGCGGCACCATCGTCTTCACAGCAGCCTCATCAGGATCATTTTTTATCCATTTGAGTAGAGGCACAGAAGTTTCAGCCTGCATATGAATAGCAACAGAACTCATCATTGATATTTAATAAATCTATGAGATAGACTGATGCAAATAGTGCGAGATGTAAGTGGAAGAATAGGGTTGTGCATAGACAATATTTGACAATAATGCAAATGATTACAAAAGAAACCAACGGAACTTAACAGTTTATATACTGGATGAGACAGACTGAAAAGTGAAAAATTAGTGTATGATAATTGTAAGTAAACGCAGTGTTTCTGAACTTTTGGTAAGCATTAGGCAAAGCCAACAGTAATTAAACAGATAATAATAAAATCATGTATGTGGATTAAGAAAATATACCAGATTCATTAAAAGGTCACCACCCAGCTGGCCCATGGCCTCGTGCTTGTAGAGGTTTTCGGAAGATGGTGCCGGCACCATCGTCCTCACAACAGCCTCATCAGCCTCATTTTGCATCCACTTGAGTAAAGACGCAGCAGTTTCATCCTCGCATAAGAATGGGAACGGATCTCAGCGAGTGATATTGAATGACTGCGAGACAGATCGATGCATATAGTGCCTGGATGTAAGTGGAAGGGTATGGCTGTGTATGGACAACAGTTCACAACAATGCAAGGGTGTGTTCGGTTCTGAAACATCGTGGAATGGAATGGAATGGTTCCATTTCAGAGGAATGGAATGGTTACATTTTTGTTCGGTTGAAAAAATGGAGAGCAGAACAGATCGAGGTTAAACTAATCATTTGTCTCAAAATTATAATTAGCAATTGCAAATGACATTTTAATCTCAAAGTCGTAATTAACAGCGCCTAATGGTGCTCTTTTAATCTAAAAATCGTAATTAACATCATTTTTTGTTGGGTTAGGGGAACTGGAGAGTAGATGAACATTACTGTATGATGATTGTAAGCAAACGAATTTGGTGTTTCTAAACTTTTGGCTTAGAGATCTTATGGGTTTCAACTCTAACCTACCCCAACTTGTTTGGGACTGAAAGGCTTGGTTGTTGTTGTTGTTGCTGTAAACTTTTGGCAAGCATTAGAAAAAACCGACAATAAACAGACAAAAATCAAGGCATGTTTTGTGGATTAAGAAAATATACCATATTCATTAAAAGATCACCACCCAGCTGGCGCGTGGCCTTGTGCTTGTAGAGGAATTTAGAAGATGGGGGCGGCATCAACATACTGGCAGCTCGATCAGCCTGAGCTTTGATCTTCCCGTTGAGTAAAGGCCCTAAAGTTCCAGTCCGCATATGAATAGCAAAACAAAAGGCAGACCTCGGCGATGATATTGAATTACTCGTATGAGATAGATCGATGCATATAGTGGATTCTCTTAGCCTTTTGCACCATGAACACTAGCTATGGACGAGACAAAAAACTAGTTGACTCAGCTTTGTCTAGATACCTCCATCCCAAAGCTTAAGGCTTATTTATTTTTGAAAAATCAAAACAAGTAAAGTTTGACCAAAATTTTAGAACATTCTATCAACAAATATAATATTGTGTAGATACCATAGGAAAATATATTTCACAACCTATTTAATGATATTAATTTTGTATTTTGCATGTTAATGATTTTTGGTAAAAGCTTAGTCAAACATGGTATAGTTTGACTTCCTAAAAATAATATAAGCCCTAAGCTTTGGGATAGAGGTAGTAGTATCTAGAGCTAAAACACATCTAGATACATCCGTATCTACAGATAGTTGAGTCAATTAATTTGGATCTGAGGGAGTATCGGATTCGGACTACATCATGGTAAGTTGGTTAAAAAAATTACCCCTGGGCGGTCCCTGCCCAGCCTCAGCAGTGGCATTTCGCTTCTTGTGCTGCAGATCAGGCCATGCTCCTGCAGCAGGTGGGGCGCTATTCTCGTTCCCCATAGCCTCAGCACGGAACCTGGAGGTACCAACTTGATACAGAGAATATAGAGCATGGTGTCACAGAGGCTTTACGCACAAACAACCGAAGACATGTGCTACTTTAAGCATCTTCCGGAACAGGAATGCAGTTGAGGATGCGGACAGACAAAGTGGATAAGCAAACGGAGTACCTGCTTTGCGGGGCTGGGGACGCAGCTCAGGCTCAGCCAACTGCCCACATGCGTGGTCGCCTTACGCTCCATTGCCCCCCCCCCCACCACCACCGAGGTCTTTCCTTTCCTGTACAAGCTGACAAAAGATACAATGAGGATCAGCAGAAACTGCAAAGGTTGCAAATGTCGACAAATAAAGGAAGAACACCCAAATCCATGCAAAGGTAGCCCCCGCCCCCCACCCCCATCAATCACTCCCAGCGCGAGGGTGACCACAAAAACACCCCTTCGCCCAGAATAGGAAATAGATGCGCAAGATATCGAGATGAGGAAAAAAGAACCGATCTCGAGAAAGGAAAGAATACTACCTAATCCGCTTGGTCTAGATGCAGCTTGCCCCTCCAAGATGGATGCCTGGACGATGGAGGCGAAAGGAGGGGATCGAGCTAGCGGCTTGCATCCGTCGGCTGTCGGCACTCGATCGGGAGAGAAGGGGGGCTACATAAAGGGGATGGGTAACATATTTTATTACACAGTGAACTTAGTGATGTGACTAGTCATTACATGTCTCACTAAAACTGGGGCCCATAGTGTGGCACCCCAAATTCACTTGAAGATGCCCGGCGGGACGCATTGGCACGTCAAGAAAACCCCCGAATTGTAGCGGGGAAATGAAACATTTCACAAAAATTTGAAATTCAAGCACACCGCCACGCGCCAAGCACGCGGGCTGTTACTTCCTCTTCCTCGGTTCCTCCTCCCCTATCCGAAAAACCCCAAATCCCAAGATCAAACAACAACGAAAACCCAAATCCCATGGCCGCCATGCATGTCCTCGTTAACCCGCTGGAGATCGTTCCCGGACGAGGCGGACCCCCCGCCCTGAGATCCCGAGTTCGCCATTCCGTCCACCTCGAGGCACTGCATGCTGTCTCGCAGCGGCGGCTTGAGGGCGCTGCAGAGGAAGTTCTGCCGGAAAGTGCTCACGGCAACCGTGCAAGCTCACCGGCGTGCTGTATCCCGAGAGGAACTGGTCAAAGCTTTGCTATTCGTAAAAAAAAGCGGGCCAAGATCTGGTCAAAGCTTTGTCGATGGCTTGCCGCGAGAGGCTTGGAGTCCAGAGTTAATAAACTAGAAGCTCGAGGACTTGGGCGGTTTACACCGATTCATATTAACTGACTCAAGTTTGTTAGTCTAGTTAACAAATGCATCTAGATACATCCTTATCTAGACAAAATTGAGTCAATTAATATGAATCAGAGGGGAGTACCTGAAAGTGTTTCATGCTACCAATTAATGCACTGGCAGGACTGGCTGTAGAAGTAATTGTGCTACTACTCATACGATGAACTGATTGTGTGGGTGTCAAATTTTGCAACGCGATCATCCCCTGAATGCTTAATTATAGTTCTAGCGCCAAAGGCGTACAAATCATAACAAAGATAGTACATACTACAACACCAGAACATAAGAGTATGAATCATAAAGTAGCTCAACATTTTGCATGAGGGCTGGGTGGTCCTGAGACTACCGGAACGTCCCTGATGATCTCCGGGCGTGCATCCACTTCAACGCAAAGCTGTGTACTCGGTCCACGGCCTCCTTCTGTAGGCTGGATAATCTCATGTGCAGGACCATCGTCTATGAAAGGCTCGTCATCAGTACCATCCACAGGTGCATCAGGGCTGGGTGGTCTTGAGACTACCCGAACGCCCCTGCTGATCTCTGGGCGTGCATCCACTTCAACGCAAAGCTGTGTACTCCATCCACGGCCTCCTTCTGTAGGCTGGATAATGTCAGGTGCAGGACCTTCGTCTATGAAAGGCTCATCATCAGTACCATCCACAGGTGCATCAAACTGAGATTCATCTACAAATCTCCCATCAAACTAAGAGACCTCTTCAACTCTATGCTTCTGCAATTAGTACATCAACCGATTAGACAAACATCTAAGGGATGCAACCTAAACAAATGCCGTTTTACATATTTACCTTCTCATCTGGCACAACACATGTCCCAGAGCTGAAACCCGTTTGCTGAAGCAAGCGTTTTTTCTCTCCTTCCCGTCCATCCATCTACAACAAGTTAAATTTGAGTACAGAACCTTGCACAGCAATGCAAACTATTGATCGAAACAATGGCAGCATCAATATAAATAATTAACTACATATGCCAGCACACATACAGTGTGAGCAAGATCCGCTTCTCCCGCTGAAGGATCATTATATGGTTCACCATGATAAACCCACCTAACATATGTGCGGTCCATCCCAAAAATGTGTAAATGATCCTCCACTACATGCTGAGGCCTCTTCTCACCATTCATACATGTGCAGCGCGGGCAATACACGTCCAGGTTGTGACCTTCATGAGCTAATAAACCCCATAAAGGGTTGAACATCATTTATATATGAAGGGGAACATAAGTGTCCATGCAGTATCCAAGTTCTGTCCATCTGTTTAATTATGAGATACATTGGTTGGTGATTAATTTAAGGCGAAGTAGGAAATGTATATCCAACGAGTACAAAACTATACTACATGATTATGAATTTCAGCAATCATGTCGAGTACAAAACAAAAAATGCCCATCGACATTTTAGCAAACAGATCGTGTACAAAACTCTGCCATGGCATTTCAGCAAATTAACAGATCGAGTGCAGAACTGACTCTATATGCCCACGCAAATGAACAAACTGATCGAGGACAAATCGAGCGGAAAACTATAAAGTGCCAATTAGTTCGAGCATACTGATGATTTTTTTAGCAGCATCAAGAAAATATAAATCGTTAGGCCGTCTTGCCCGATGCATGATTGAGCTAGAGATAGCAGCCCTACCGTGGATCAACTTGACCGCCGGTGCATCTCGAGAAGAACGACGGGGAGGGGAAGCTTCTTCTTCGCACGGACGGGACGGGGAGGGGAAGCTCTTCGCACGGACGGGGATAAGTTGTGTAGGGGTGGGTGGGGGGTCATGAGGGCCGGGCCGCCGGGGTAATAATTAAGGTCGGTAGGTGGTGTTTAATGGAGTTGCGTGTGTAATTTGCCGTGCACAAGGTTGAGGAATAGGCGGTTCCCTTTGCCGCGCGCACAATTCAAACTATCCCGCCCATGTAGTTTAAATTCGCCCTATTTTCGTTAAATCGACATAAAGTCATGTGAGTGGGGGGGAAATTAGCAAAGTTGCTTGAAAAATAGTAAATCTCTGGAATTATCCTTTAAATATGCTCTACTTATGTGAAAAGTGGAGGCATGTTGAGCTGTTTTATTTGTACTTTCTTCATTAAAACTCCCATTTATGCACTTTGGATGGAAAGAAATCATTTGTACATAAATTTTGACAACGCCATTTGCAAACATTAATTGTTTTACATGCCAAGATGCACCCATCCACCAAATATGGGGCAAAAGTTTATCACAATCTAGATATATATGTATAATTAGTGAGGGACCCCTTTTGATTTTGTGCAATTTCCACTAATTAGCTAGAGAGAAGGAGTTAATTAATTAGGTCATGTTAGGGGTTATGTGTTTTAGATTAGGGTTGTGTGGATTCAAATACAACTTCTTTATTTGTGTGCTATGATTAATCAAAACTAGATCAATCGACTGCAAACACATTATTAGAGGCACATGCCTTTGCGCACAAAGTGCATGTGTGTTGTTGGCCACCAACGAGAGAGCGGCGAGAGAGCGATTGAAATCCCCAAATTAAACACATATATATATGCATGCATGGTTAGGCCATGCATGCATATTAATTATATATATATTGTGAGGCAAATTAATTAAAGTGTGTTTTCATTTCAGACCTTATCAAAATTCAAGTTAACTAATTGAATTATAAGTACTAATTATATAATTAATGAATCCCAATAATGTCTATATATATGATCTATATAGGCCATATATATTAATTGGAGTTAATCTAGGGTTTACTAGCTATATATATGATCTATATATATATATATATAGCAAGGTTATATTAGATCGGGTTATTTATATATATGTGGTTTAGGGATCATGCATGGCACATTTAATTTAATTAGAGGACCGCGAGGAACCCCTGGTCTGCAACTTGATCGATGCGCAATTAAGTGTCGTTGGCCTATATATAGGGTTTAATTATGGTTTAGGGTTTAGGCTTAGCTAGGGTTTAGGGTTTAGGGTTTAGTTTTAGGGTGTTTAGGGTGTTTAGGGATTAAGGATTAGGGTTTTAGGGTTTTATGGTTTAAGGTTTAGGGATCATCGATCGAGTGCGCACACACATTATTAGAGGCACCCACGCCTTTGCGCATAAAGTGCATGCGTATATATGTGTGTTTTAATTTTGGCCACCAACGATATATAGATCGAGAGAGAGAGAGAGAGATTGAAATCCCCAAGAATATGTTCAAGTTAATATATATTAAAATATATGCACGAATGATATGCAAGGTATGCCATGCATACACACTAATTATATATATTATGAGGCAACTTAATCAAATGTGTTTTCATTCGAAAGAACTTGTCAAAATTCAAGTTAATTAATTTATCAGCGCTAAATAGTTGGTCGCCTGCTTAATGCGCAATTAAGTGTCGTTGGCCTATATATGTAGGGTTTAATTAAGGTTTAGGGTTTAGGGTTAGCTAGGGGTTAGGGTTAGGGTTAGGGTTTAGGTCCTAGGGTTTAGGGTTTAGTGTTTAGTGTTTAGGGTTTAGGGTTTAGTGTTTAGGGTTTAGGGTTTAGGGTTTGGGGTTTAGGGTTAAGGGTTTAGTGTTAAGGGTTTAGGGTTTAGTGTTTAGGTTGTTTAGGATGTTTAGGGATTAGGGATTAGGGTTTTAGAGTTTTATGGTTTAAGGTTTAGGGATCATGGATCGAGTGCGCACACACATTATTAGAGGCACCCACGCCTTTGCGCATAAAGTGCATGCGTATATATGTGTGTTTTTTTGGCCACCAACGATATATAGATCGAGAGAGAGAGAGATTGAAATCCCCAAGAATATGTTCAAATATATATTAAAATATATGCACGAATGATATGCAAGGTATGCCATGCATGCACACTAATTATATATATATCATGAGGCAAGTTAATCAAATGTGTTTTCATTCGAGAGAACTAGCTTGTCAAAATTCAAGTTAATTAATTTATCAGCGCTAATTAGTTGGCCGCCTGCTTGATGCGCAATTAAGTGTCGTTGGCCTATATATGTAGGGTTTAATTAGGGTTTAGGGTTTAGGGTTAGCTAGGGGTTAGGGTTAGGGTTAGGGTTAGGGTTTAGGGTCTAGGGTTTAGGGTGTAGTGCTTAGGGTTTAGGGTTTAGTGTTTAGTGTTTAGGGTTTAGGGTTTAGTGTTTAGAGTTTAGGGTTTAGGGTTTAGTGTTTAGGGTTTAGGGTTTAGTGTTTAGAGATTAGGGATTAGGGTTTTAGGGTTTTATGGTTTAAGGTTTAGGGATCATCGATCGAGTGCGCGCACACATTATTAGAGGCACCCGCGCCTTTGCGCATAAAGTGCATGCGTATATATGTGTGTGTTTTGGCCACCAATGATATATAGATCAAGAGAGATAGATTGAAATCCCCAAGAATATGTTCAAATTAATATATATTAAAACATATGCACGAATGATATGCAAGGTATGCCATGCATGCAAACTAATTATATATATATTATGAGGCAACTTAATCAAATGTGTTTTCATTCGAGAGAGAACGTGTCAAAATTCAAGTTAATTAATTTATCAGCGCTAGATAGTTGGTCGCCTGCTTGATGCGCAATTAAGTGTCGTTGGCCTATATATGTAGGGTTTAATTAGGGTTTAGGGTTAGCTAGGGGTTAGGGTTAGGGTTTAGGGCCTAGGGTTTAGTGTTTAGTGTTTAGGTTTTAGGGTTTAGTGTTTAGGGTTTAGGGTTTAGTGTTTAGGGTTTAGGGTTTAGGGTTTATTGTTTAGGGTTTAGGGTTTAGTGTTTAGGGTGTTTAGGATCTTTAGGGATTAGGGATTAGGGATTAGGGTTTTAGGGTTTTATGGTTTAAGGTTTAGGGATCATCGATCGAGTGCGCACACACATTATTAGAGGCACCCGCGCCTTTGCGCATAAAGTGCATGCGTATATATGTGTGTTTTTTGGCCACCAACGATATATAGATCGAGAGAGAGAGGGAGATTGAAATCCCCAAGAATATGTTCAAATATATATTAAAATATATGCACGAATGATATGCAAGGTATGGCATGCATGCACACTAATTATATATATATTATGAGGCAACTTAATCAAATGTATTTTCATTCGAGAGAACTAGCTTGTCAAATTTCAAGTTAATTAATTTATCAGCGCTAATTAGTTGGTCGCCTGCTTGATGCGCAATTAAGTGTCGTTGGCCTATATATGTAGGGTTTAATTAGGGTTTAGGGTTTAGGGGTAGCTAGGGGTTAGGGTTAGGGTTAGGGTTTAGGGTCTAGGGTTTAGTGTTTAGGGTTTAGGGTTTAGTGTTTAGGGTTTAGGGTTTAGAGTTTAGGGTTTAGGGTTTTATTGTTTAGGGTTTAGTGTTTAGGGTGTTTAGGGATTAGGGATTAGGGTTTTAGGGTTTTATGGTTTATGGTTTAGGGATCATCGATCGAGTGCGCGCACACATTATTAGAGGCACCCGCGCCTTTGCGCATAAAGTGCATGCGTATATATGTGTGTGTTTTGGCCACCAACGATATATAGATCGAGAGAGAGAGATTGAAATCCCCAAGAATATGTTCAAATTAATATATATTAAAATATATGCACGAATGATATGCAAGGTATGCCATGCATGCACACTAATTATATATATATATTATGAGGCAACTTAATCAAATGTGTTTTCATTCGAGAGAGAACTTGTCAAAATTCAAGTTAATTAATTTATCAGCGCTAAATAGTTGGTCGCCTGCATGATGCGCAATTAAGTGTCGTTGGCCTATATATGTAGGGTTTAATTAGGGTTTAGGGTTTAGGGTTAGCTAGGGGTTAGGGTTAGGGTTTAGGGCCTAGGGTTTAGGGTTTAGTGTTTAGTGTTTAGGGTTTAGGGTTTAGTGTTTAGGGTTTAGGGTTTAGGTTTTAGTGTTAAGGGTTTAGGCTTTAGGGTTTAGTGTTTAGGGTTTAGGGTTTAGTGTTTAGGGTGTTTAGGGTCTTTAGGGATTAGGGATTAGGGATTAGGGTTTTAGGGTTTTATGGTTTTATGGTTTAAGGTTTAGGGATCATCGATCGAGTGCGCACACACATTATTAGAGGCACCCGCGCCTTTGCGCATAAAGTGCATTGTATATATGTGTGTTTTTTTGGCCACCAACGATATATAGATCGAGAGAGAGATTGAAATCCCCAAGAATATGTTCAAATATATATTAAAATATATGCACGAATGATATGCAAGGTATGCCATGCATGCACACTAATTATATATATATTATGGGGCAACTTAATCAAATGTGTTTTCATTCGAGAGAACTAGCTTGTCAAAATTCAAGTTAATTAATTTATCAGCACTAATTAGTTAGTCGCCTGCTTGATGCGCAATTAAGTGTCGTATGCCTATATATGTAGGGTTTAATTAGGGTTTAGGGTTTAGGGTTAGCTAGGGGTTAGGGTTAGGGTTAGGGTTTAGGGTCTAGGGTTTAGGGTTTAGTGTTTAGGGTTTAGGGTTTAGTGTTTAGGGTTTAGGGTTTAGGGTTTAGAGTTTAGGGTTTAGGGTTTAGGGTTTAGTGTTTAGGGTTTAGGGTTTAGTGTTTAGGGTGTTTAGGGATTAGGGATTAGGGTTTTATGGTTTTATGGTTTAAGGTTTAGGGATCATCGATCGAGTGCGCGCACACATTATTAGAGGCACCCGCGCCTTTGCGCATAAAGTGCATGCGTATATATGTGTGTTTTTTGGCCACCAACGATATATAGATCGAGAGAGAGAGGGAGATTGAAATCCCCAAGAATATGTTCAAATATATATTAAAATATATGCACGAATGATATGCAAGGTATGGCATGCATGCACACTAAGTATATATATATTATGAGGCAACTTAATCAAATGTATTTTCATTCGAGAGAACTAGCTTGTCAAATTTCAAGTTAATTAATTTATCAGCGCTAATTAGTTGGTCGCCTGCTTGATGCGCAATTAAGTGTCGTTGGCCTATATATGTAGGGTTTAATTAGGGTTTAGGGTTTAGGGGTAGCTAGGGGTTAGGGTTAGGGTTAGGGTTTAGGGTCTAGGGTTTAGTGTTTAGGGTTTAGGGTTTAGTGTTTAGGGTTTAGGGTTTAGAGTTTAGGGTTTAGGGTTTTATTGTTTAGGGTTTAGTGTTTAGGGTGTTTAGGGATTAGGGATTAGGGTTTTAGGGTTTTATGGTTTATGGTTTAGGGATCATCGATCGAGTGCGCGCACACATTATTAGAGGCACCCGCGCCTTTGCGCATAAAGTGCATGCGTATATATGTGTGTGTTTTGGCCACCAACGATATATAGATCGAGAGAGAGAGATTGAAATCCCCAAGAATATGTTCAAATTAATATATATTAAAATATATGCACGAATGATATGCAAGGTATGCCATGCATGCACACTAATTATATATATATATTATGAGGCAACTTAATCAAATGTGTTTTCATTCGAGAGAGAACTTGTCAAAATTCAAGTTAATTAATTTATCAGCGCTAAATAGTTGGTCGCTCGCATGATGCGCAATTAAGTGTCGTTGGCCTATATATGTAGGGTTTAATTAGGGTTTAGGGTTTAGGGTTAGCTAGGGGTTAGGGTTAGGGTTTAGGGCCTAGGGTTTAGGGTTTAGTGTTTAGTGTTTAGGGTTTAGGGTTTAGTGTTTAGGGTTTAGGGTTTAGGTTTTAGTGTTAAGGGTTTAGGGTTTAGGGTTTAGTGTTTAGGGTTTAGGGTTTAGTGTTTAGGGTGTTTAGGGTCTTTAGGGATTAGGGATTAGGGATTAGGGTTTTAGGGTTTTATGGTTTTATGGTTTAAGGTTTAGGGATCATCGATCGAGTGCGCACACACATTATTAGAGGCACCCGCGCCTTTGCGCATAAAGTGCATTGTATATATGTGTGTTTTTTTGGCCACCAACGATATATAGATCGAGAGAGAGATTGAAATCCCCAAGAATATGTTCAAATATATATTAAAATATATGCACGAATGATATGCAAGGTATGCCATGCATGCACACTAATTATATATATATTATGGGGCAACTTAATCAAATGTGTTTTCATTCGAGAGAACTAGCTTGTCAAAATTCAAGTTAATTAATTTATCGAGCACTAATTAGTTAGTCGCCTGCTTGATGCGCAATTAAGTGTCGTATGCCTATATATGTAGGGTTTAATTAGGGTTTAGGGTTTAGGGTTAGCTAGGGGTTAGGGTTAGGGTTAGGGTTTAGGGTCTAGGGTTTAGGGATAGTGTTTAGGGTTTAGGGTTTAGTGTTTAGGGTTTAGGGTTTAGGGTTTAGAGTTTAGGGTTTAGGGTTTAGGGTTTAGGGTTTAGTGTTTAGGGTTTAGGGTTTAGTGTTTAGGGTGTTTAGGGATTAGGGATCAGGGTTTTATGGTTTAAGGTTTAGGGATCATCGATCGAGTGCGCGCACACATTATTAGAGGCACCCGCGCCTTTGCGCATAAAGTGCATGCGTATATATGTGTGTGTGTTTTGGCCAACAACGATATATAGATCGAGAGAGAGATTGAAATCCCCAAGAATATGTTCAAATTAATATATATTAAAATGTATGCACGAATGATATGCAAGGTATGCAATGCATGCACACTAATTATATATATATATTATGAGGCAACTTAATCAAATGTGTTTTCATTCGAGAGAACTTGTCAAAATTCAAGTTCATTAATTTATCAGCGCTAATTAGTTGGCCGCCTTCTTGATGCGCAATTAAGTGTCATTGGCCTATATATGTAGGGTTTAATTAGGGTTTAGGGTTAGCTAGGGGTTAGGGTTAGGGTTAGGGTTAGGGTTTAGGGCCTAGGGTTTAGGGTTTAGTGTTTAGGGTTTAGGGTTTAGTGTTCTGTGGTTTAGGGTTTAGTGTTTAGGGTTTAGGGTTTAGTGTTTAGGGTTTAGGGTTTAGTGTTTAGGGTGTTTAGGGATTAGGGATTATGGTTTTAGGGTTTTATGGTTTAAGGTTTAGGGATCATCGATCGAGTGTGCACACACATTATTAGAGGCACCCGCGCCTTTGCGCATAAAGTGCATGCGTATATATGTGTGTGTTTTGGCCACCAACGATATATAGATCGAGAGAGAGAGATTGAAAACCCCCAAGAATATGTTCAAATTAATATATATTAAAATATATGCACGAAATATATGCAAGGTGTGCCATGCATGCACACTAATTATATATATATTATGAGGCAACTTAATCAAATGTGTATTCATTCGAGAGAACTTGTCAAAATTCAAGTTAATTAATTTATCAGCGCTAATTAGTTGGCCGCCTGCTTGATGCGCAATTAAGTGTCATTGGCCTATATATGTAGGGTTTAATTAGGGTTTAGGGTTAGCTAGGGGTTAGGGTTAGGGTTAGGGTTAGGGTTTAGGGCCTAGGGTTTAGGGTTTAGTGTTTAGGGTTTAGGGTTTAGTGTTCAGGGTTTAGGGTTTAGTGTTTAGGGTTTAGGGTTTAGTGTTTAGGGTTTAGGGTTTAGTGTTTAGGGTGTTTAGGGATTAGGGATTATGGTTTTAGGGTTTTATGGTTTAAGGTTTAGGGATCATCGATCGAGTGCGCACACACATTATTAGAGGCACCCGCGCCTTTGCGCATAAAGTGCATGCGTATATATGTGTGTGTTTTGGCCACCAACGATATATAGATCGAGAGAGAGAGATTGAAAACCCCCAAGAATATGTTAAAATTAATATATATTAAAATATATGCACGAAATATATGCAAGGTGTGCCATGCATGCACACTAATTATATATATATTATGAGGCAACTTAATCAAATGTGTATTCATTCGAGAGAACTTGTCAAAATTCAAGTTAATTAATTTATCAGCGCTAATTAGTTGGCCGCCTGCTTGATGCGCAATTAAGTGTCGTTTACCTATATATGTAGGGTTTAATTAGGGTTTAGGGTTTAGGGTTAGCTAGGGTTAGGGTTAGGGTTAGGGTTTAGGGTCTAGGGTTTAGTGTTTAGGGTTTTGGGTTAGGGTTAGGGTTAGGGTTAGGGTTTAGGGTTTAGTTTTAGGGTGTTTAGGGATTAGGGATTAGGGTTTTAGGGTTTTATGGTTTAAGGTTTAGGGATCATCGATCGAGTGCGCACACACATTATTAGAGGCACCCGCGCCTTTGCGCATAAAGTGCATGCGTATATATGTTAGTTTTTTGGCCACCAACGATATATAGATCGAGAGAGAGAGATTGAAATCCCCAAAGAATATGTTCAAATTAATATATATTAAAATATATGCACGAATGATATGCAAGGTATGCCATGCATGCACACTAATTATATATATATATATTATGAGGTAACTTAATTAATCAAATGTGTTTTCATTCGAGAGAACTTGTCAAAATTCAAGTTAATTAATTTATCAGCGCTAATTAGTTGGCCGCCTGCTTGATGCGCAATTAAGTGTCGTTGGCCTATATATGTAGGGTTTAATTAGGATTTAGGGTTTAGGGTTAGGGTTAGGGTTTAGGGTCTAGGGTTTAGGGTTTAGGGTTTAGTGTTTAGGGTTTAGGGTTTAGAGTTTAGTGTTTAGGGTTTAGGGTTTAGGGTTTAGTGTTTAGGATTTAGGGTTTAGTGTTTAGGGTGTTTAGGGTGTTTAGGGATTAGGGATTAGGGTTTTAGGGTTTTATGGTTTAAGGTTTAGGGATCATCGATCGAGTGCGCACACACATTATTAGAGGCACCCGCGCCTTTGCGCATAAAGTGCATGCGTATATATGTGTGTTTTTTGGCTAGCTGCTATATATAGAGCATGTTTTTATTAGATCGGGTTATAGCTAGTATATTTTAGGGTTATGTGTTTTAATTATGTAGGGTCTGATTAGCTAGGGTTAGTTATATGAGTGCTAATGGAAACTAGTGCACATTAGAGGACCCCCTTGCACACGTGTTGGCCATCTATGTATAGTTTGAATCCCAATAATGTTCATATATACATGATAGGCCATATGTGAATCAAAATTTTCTTCCAAGAACTTGTCACGATTCAAATTTATCGGTGACCATGGGAAACACTGGATCTAAGCTTACAACAACACTAACTCCCTCGGATCCAAATTAGCTGACTCAACTTTGCTTATCTAAATATGGATGTATCCACACATGTTTTTACTCTAGATACATACACGTCTAAGGAAAGTTGAATCAATTAATTTGGATCGGAGGGTGTACGATATACAGAGAGAAGTCGGCCTCGTCTACGGCTGGCGAGGCCGCCGAAGAGAAGGGGGGAGAGGAGTCGGGGGAGTGGGAGAGACTCGAGAGAGAAAGAGAAGAGGAAGAAATGAGAGCTCCCTGGGGAAGAACATTATTTTTGTCGTTCTGCTCGTAGCTTGAAACTGAAAATTTCGGCCGCGCGCCAAATCATCCCGCCGCATCCATTCGAAAATCCCGTGACCAGTTTTACCCTTTTAACCCGGGTCCGGAAGCTACTACCCACCGACCATGGAGGGCTCATTCGGTAACAATGAAATATCTTGCCTAGATCCCGAACCCTCCCCATAGGCCCACACCCACCCACCAACCATTCGCCCCATTAGCTCAAAAATACTCTCACACGCCAAAGCTCTGACTCTCTACAGTACTAGATCTGCTTCGCCGCCGGCATACTCCTCCACAGCGTAGCCTTGATCGTGTTGGCTGTCCACCCACCCGATCCGCTCCCCCGCCGCCCTCGCCACCGACGGATCCGCTTCCCCGCCGACCTCGCCACCGACGGATCTGCTTCACCGCCGCCCTCGCCACCGACGGATCTGCTTCACCGCCGACCTCATCCACAATGTAGCAATCAACGCCTTTCCCGTCGACGCACCGGATCCTCTCCAACGGAACCGGGTCTACTTCACCGCGGCCCCCCTCCACAGAAGCCGATCTATTCCACCGACTACCTCGGCACGGCGGGCCGTATCAACTTCACCGAATCCCTTGCCAGCCAACCAGATCTGCTTCACTAACGCCCACTTCTACTGAAACAGGGTCGATTCATCGTCTCCCGTGTTCGCCGCCGCTGGAATGCAAGTTGCCGCCCCCGTCCACCCCGCCGCAGCTTGGTTAGTTCGCTGGCCCGTTAGATCGCGGTGTTTCTTTAGCCATGTTTTGTGTAGTTATTTGCAGATCTCATATGCCATTAACTTTTTTCTTGTGTTGCTTCGCATGAAGTTCGTTTAAATATTGTACAGTACAAAAGGGTTATCCGGTCGCTACCATCCTGTTCATTCTACTGACACCTGTGTGCATCCACATATTTATAGCCTTATACCCATTCATTTGCTGCCAACTGTTTTTGTACTGCATGCTATTGTCGCACTGCTTTTATAGTCATGCTATGGGCATTTCCAATCTGGTTGTTCTTATACCACGTCATTAGCTCACCGCTAGCCGCTAGCTATTTTCTCGTGTCTGCTATTCTCACACTGCTTTTATAATCATGCTATGTGCATTTCCAATCTGCTTGCTCTTATACCTCGTCATTAGCTTATAGCTATTTTTTTCCATGAATGCTCCTGTCGCCCAACTTGTATAGTTATTGCTGCGTGCATGTCTGGTCTTTGTATTATCGTAGACTAACTTGTCAATGTTATCTTTCCTAGGGATTGATGATGCGAACCACTTATTAGAACATTCAACATTAACAGCGGGGACGCTAGGGAAGGTTGGAATCTGAGTTCTTGGTTGGTAATTTTGGCAGTTTACTTCCATTAGTATCTATAACATATCTGCATTGTTCCTTATGCAAGAAATTAACACTTGGAACCCTGCCATAGCAATGCCATTCACGCTTTACTATGTTTCTGCCTATTTGATATGCTTGTCTTGGAGCAACTGCGAAGGTGATTTGAACCTGACATTTGGTCATTCTTAATGCCAGTTTACTTTATGTGGAAATCCTTGGCATTACCCTAATCTAAATCTGAATGTCTGAAATTCGTATCTCATGCAAAGCAACATCTAGTTCGTTTTAATCTGATATCTGGTAAATATTGGCTTATTCATTTGGCAGCTCAAGTTTTTTGTTATTTGAAACCAGATGACTTGGTCTTAAATGTGATATCTAAACACAGATTAAGGACAATGGAGCAGGAGGATTAGCATTTCACTTGATGGCTGAACCTAAAATGACAGGCATGTCGACCACGACTAGTGCACGCAAGAGAAGGACCTGCAGCGAGCCAGTATGTGCTTAGTACATGTATCATATCTTATCTTGTGCTTATTTCTGCTACATGCTGTTATCTGATCTCTACATTGCATAATACATGTTTGAATAGTTAATTGTTGTAACTATGTTTGCAATATTACCGGAATGCAGTTTTAATGAAGCAAGTCATCATTAGAAGATAGTCGCCAAAAAAGGATTTGTAGCGACCCCGTGCAACATTATGATGTAAGTTCAGTAGCTTAGTACAAGTTCCATACATTGTCTTATTTATGAAACTTGTTATTATCTTATATCTACATTGCATAATACATGTTTGAATAGTTCACTGTTGTAACTATGTTTGCAATATTACTAGAATGCAGTTGTAATGAAGAAGTCCTTAGTAGAAGATAGAGGGCAAAAAAGGTTCCGGGGTGAGCCTATGCAATGATATAATGTAAGTCTGCTTAGTACTTGTGACTATCTCATATCGACAATGCTTAATACATGTTTGCATAGTTCATCGTTTAACTCTTTTTGCATTATTATCAGAATGCAGTTGTGATGAAGCAATCTTCATCGAAGAGAGGCCCACAAAAAGTTCGATCTTTCTTCCGATGCATCCTCTCATAGCCGTCAACCTAGACCATTCCTTTCATCAAACAAGAAATATCTCAAGGCCGTACTTTATGAAAGACATGGTATTGTCGCTTTAAGATCTCGTAGTCGATATGTTGACAAAGAGTACACAAGATTCAATCAAGGCGATTGCCAAATGTCAACGTGTTATTGATGATGCTAATAGAAGTCCTCCATGATTATATGTAATTTTTTTTATTTGGGCACATTAATTGCCTTGTAATTTTCCTAGTTATTTTATTTGTGTATGTAATTGTGTGTATCATTGATAACAGATTTTAGGCTCATGAAATTTAATACAAGCTGACTAGTCAAACAACCACGGCCCTACAACAGATTGGGCCGACCCACTTACAGTAGTGTGGGACCCACTTTCATTTTGGGCCGGCCCACTTACTTATTGGGCTAGCCCAATTGCTTTAAGTGGACCCCACTCACTAGCTGGGCCGGCCCGGTAACAGGAAAGTGGGACCCACCTACTTATTGGGCCAACCAGATGGGTCCCATAGAATACTTGGACCGGCCCGTTAACACGATAGTGGGCCCCACTTTTATTATTGGGCCGGCCCGCCAACCTGTTGGGCCAGCCCACTTGCATTATGGTGGACCCCACTTACTAACTAGGCTAGCCCGGTTACACGAAAGTGGGCCCCACCTGCTTATTGGGCCGGCCCACTATCCTGTTGGGCCAGCCCACTTGCTATATGGTGGACCCCACATACTAAATGGGCTGGCCCTTTAACAGGAAAGTGGGACCCACCTGTGTTCTTGGGCCGGCCCACTAGCTTGTTGGGCCAGCCCATTTGATCTATGGTGGACCCCAATTACTAAATGGGCCGACCCGATAACAGGAAAATGGGACCCACATGCTAATTGGGCCGGCCCAATAACTTTTTGGACCGGCCCACTTGCTTTATGGTGGATCCCACTTGTTAAATGGGCCGACCCGATAACAGGAAAGTGGGCCCCACATGTCTTGTGGGCCGGCCCTTTTGCCTGTTGACCGGTCAAACGAGTGCATTCGGCCCGACCCACATGCTTAGTGGGCCGGCCCATTTAAATTTTGACCAGTCAACCTTAGAGGTTAGGCCCGGCCCACGTAACTAATGGACCAGCCCAGCCTATATAGTTGACCGGTCAAACTAAGTTAGCTGGCCCGGCCCGCAAACTCAATGGGCCGGCCTGCTTAAGGCGTGGCAGGCCTCGTGTGGGCCTACCATCTACCACGGGGTTTCAGCCGGTTAACGCCGTTAACTGCCAGTTAACGGCGTCTACCACGTGTCAATTTGCATGACGTCAGCAGTCAACAGGCTCCCGAAAGCACTTCTGCAACGATCCGATTTTCCGTGGCGGAAGGGCGCCCGAGCACGACGGACGAAAAAAACGTCGTAGGACTTTGCCTGACGCAGTTTCGACAACAGAACCCATATCGTCGGGTTAGGCTCATAGGCGACGAAAAATGGCCCTTAGTGGACGATTTTGGGACGTTGTCTATCAGAACTTTTCTTGTAGTGATCTAGCTGCCGTAAACTCCAGCCACAAGAAACATAAAGAGACAAAACAATTATGATAGTGGCAATTTTTACTACAGGGCTAAAGGTATCTTCATAGTCAATGCCATACCTTTGCTTGAACCCTTTTGCAACTAGTTGAGCCTTGTATCTATCAATAGAACCATCTGCCTTCTTAATGTGATACACCCATTTGCAATCAATTAAATTTCTGTTTTTGTTTGGAGGAACAAGATGCCAGGTTTTGTTCTCCATGAGGGCATGATATTCCTCCATAGCTTGACGCCAATTCGAATCACTCAAAGCTTCTGTGAGAGTATGTGGTTCACCTGTAGAGGAAAACATGCCATATCGAATTGTACCATCAGTATATTTATTTGGATGACGTATACCTTGCTGTAATCGAGTACGGACTCTAGGTGGTGATGACGGTGGCGGAGCAGCATCAGCGTGGACAGAGTGTGAGGAGCTGGAATCATTGACATTTCCGGAATTTTCAGACTGACACTACTCACCCTCACATCATCATTCGCAGAAGATCCACCGGGGGACAAGGGCAGAGCCCTGCCCACTCTGCCCAGAGGCGGCACGTGGCGGAGAGGGGATGGCCGCATGCACCTGGTCCCCGCTGGGCGTGTGGCCGGCACGCGCCACAGCGCTGCGCGACGTGGGGCTGGCGGAGTCTGCCTCGGGACTGGCGGGCGAATCCGCCTCGACCTGACGCGCCTCGGGATCGGTGTGTCCAGGAGAATGTTCTCCCAGATCCTCCTCGTGCTCCGCGTCATTTTCGTCTGTTTCTGAGGCTGATTCAGCATCATTTTGTACACTATTTTCACTGTTTTGTTCACTATTTTCAGCAGAATTTTCTTCTGTAGTTGCATCCACCGGTTCCACATTAGTAACAGAAACAATAGGCACAATATGATCATTGCAATTATGTGCACTCTCATGGGAATTAGAGGAAGATGGAAGAAGTAACATTTCTTACTTAAGGAGTGCACCGGCATTGGGATGTAGGGAGGCAAAAGGAAAGACATTTTCATCAAACACAACATCACGAGAGATGTAGATGCGGCCTGTAGATACATCTAGACACTTGACACCTTTGTGTAGGGGACTATACCCAAGAAACACACACCGCTTGGATCGAAAAGCAAGTTTCCGTTTGTTGTAGGGACGAATATTAGGCCAACAAGCACAGCCAAAAGTCCGAAGAGCATCATAATTTGGTGTTTCACAGAGTAAACGTTCAGTGGGTGTTTTCAAAATCAAGAACCTTGCTAGGGAGAAGATTTATGAGAAAGGTGGCAGTGATAAGGCTTCATCCCAAAACTTGAGAGGCATAGAGGCATTGGCAAGCAAGGCAAGGCAACTTCAACTATATGACGGTGTTTTCTTTCAGCTGAATCGTTTTGTTGATGAGCATGGGGACATGATACATGATGGGTAATGCCAACTTTTTGAAAGAATCCATTAATTTTTCATACTCGCATCCCCAATAAGTTTGCATAGTAACAATTTTCCTATCAAACTTGCGTTCAACATATTGCTGATAATTAAGAAAAGCTTGATAAACATCACAACGCTTTTTGAGCAAATAAATCCAGGTGAATTTACTAAAATCATCGATAAAGTTTACATAGTATGCATGTTTTCCCACAGCGAGAGGGGCACGACCCCATACATCAGAGAACACTTGCTCCTAAGGAGCAGTTGAGACACTAGAGGATATGGGGTATGGCAACTGGTGGCTCTTGGCCAACTGACAAGAGTCACAAATATATGGAGTACTCTCTGGGGTGTATGCTATTTTATTTCTTCTAAGAACTTGCTAAACCACAAATGAAGATGGATGTCCTAAGCGGCGATACCATGTAGAGGATGATGGCTTTATTGAAATAAAAGCATGGTTGGCAGTCTCATGGAACATGGGCACTAGGGGATAGAGACCACCCCAGATTTTTGAAGGCACTAGGAACATGGAGAATATTTTTAAGATCAAAGGAACCATGGGGAGTGCGCAAAATTGAATTACCAATGTGACTAATGTTCATACCTGTACCTTCAGCAGTGCGAACACTGTCTTGTCCATGATACTTGTTGGCGATGAGGAGTTTATTCAGCTCGCCAGTGATGTGATCAGTTGCCCCTGTGTCAGTGTACCAGTTTGTATCGACACCATATGAGGCAAGATGAGCACCCTTTTCACGATCATACTTGTTCTTCGTGTCATCTGAGTAGCGCCACCAACACTTGCTAGCAGGGTGACCATGCTTGGTGCATATGTGGCAGTCAGTGTCCACATAGAAAGTAGGGGTGCGGTCAAAGCGACGGCCATTGTCAGGCCGACGTCGATCACCTCCACCATCATCTCGGCGTCTGTCACGACGATCATCCCGACGATCACCCTGGCGCTCGTCATGGCGCCAATAGCCACGATCATCTTCTCTGTCTCGATAGTTGCCACTTGCACCACCACGGTAAGGGGCATAGTCGGGGGTCCGACCACGTGGAGGAGTGTGGCCACGGGGCGGCGGAGTGCGACCACGTGGACGGTGCTGCTGCTCACGGCCACGACGAGCAAGGTTCGCTGAGGAGACAAACTCCCCATTTTCTTCAACTCCATTGCACATATCAAAAGAACTCAACTGCTCATAAAAATCATCAAGTGTAGTACCAGGATTTGCATTGACACAAGTAATCAGTGCATTGGATTCAGTTTTGTCAAGACCATGCAGCAGGTAACCGAGCATCTCATCATCTTCAACAGGCTTACCAAGAGCTGACAATTCTGAGGCGAACCCTTTCATCTTGGTGTAGTAGGTGTCGGCTGTCATGGAGAGCTTCTTCGTGTCATTCAATTTCTGACGGAGATGCTGAGCCTTAGTGCGTGAGGTTGTCTTGAACATGGAGTTGACGGAAGACCAGGCCTCAACGGTGGAGCTTACATCAAGGAGATGTGACAGAATATCGGGTGACAGCGTGTTGGGAGGAACCGTAGGACCTGCTGATCACGAGCAAGCCATCCAACATAGGCAGGGTTCTCAACGATGATCTTTTTCTTCTCAGCATCCTCCACTTCGATGGTTTTGGCCGGGGCAGCATCGGTTCCGTCGAGCAGGGCCATCACGTTGGCACCGCGAAAGGCAGGGGAGACAAGGGCTTTCCATGGGAGGAAGTTCCCACGTGTGAGTTGCTGCGCTGGTGGAGCACCGAGAGTAGCAGCCAGGCCAGAGCTCGAGTTCGACGAAGATCCCATGGCAGAACGATCTAGGGTTTGGTGTTTTGGTGGCGATTTGGTGTCTAAGGGTTTTGGGAGATTGTAGTTGTTTGGGATTTGTAACCGGCAGCGACAGATGATCGACGGCGGTTAGTTGGCTGTGTGACGGCGGCAGCGACAGATGATCTGCAGCGGCGGCAGTATGTTTTTCTTGTTGTATGGCGACGGCGGCAGATGATCGGCTGATCTGCGGCGGCAACGATTGTTCTTGGCGGCAGCGGCGGCTGAGGGACAACAACGGTGGCGGCGGCAGCTAGGTTGTCGAGGAAGACGGCGGCTCTGATACCATGTCGATGAATAGGTATGAACGTCTAGGTCGTCTCCAGGCGGTTACGTGTTGATATATTTGCCACAACATGGGCCGGGTATGATACAAGGAAGGACTCCAAATACACATATCGTATAGGAGTAAAACACATAAAATAAAGAGTCTATTACATATTCTAACAAATCCACATTTTGGAAACAAAATACTAAGTAAGACAAATTCATATGTGAATAGCAGCTAATTCAAACTGGGTTGTCAATTCGCCCTATTATCACGGTCAACACTGATTCCGCCATTTTGTTCTGGAGT
Organism: Lolium rigidum; assembly: GCF_022539505.1. NCBI lineage: Eukaryota > Viridiplantae > Streptophyta > Magnoliopsida > Poales > Poaceae > Lolium > Lolium rigidum. Next base: position 68,389,753 of record NC_061510.1, on the reverse strand, counting down.
GTAAATTGAACCTGGATTTATAATTCAGTTGTATCCATGTGCTTATTCTTAGAAAATTTTCGTAAATTTGGAGAGGTGTTTGAGATATGGAATGGGAGCACATGAACATGATATGCAAGACCTTTTTTGGAGGCATTAGCAGCTATTACTTCATCACCGGAAAAGAAACTCCACCTAATAAGTAGTTGTGACTTTTAAATACAATCATTTAATGACACTACTATGTTTCTGTATTTAGCTCGGCTATTAATTCGAATTTGAATTGAATTAGTAAACCAATTCCTAGTTTGTTTGATGGAGTAAGGCTGACCATAGTGTTTAGTATCATATAATAGTATCATGCGTATGATACATGTGTATGATAATATCCCCATAGTGGATAGTATCATGGAGTACTACCATATTTATGCTATATTATTGTTATTTAGAATCTCAATGCAAATTGATGTACAAGATTTGTTTGACATTAACTTTTCTCTTGATACTGTATGTGTTATGATATGGTATCGACCTATGATACTCTAATCTTATCTTCCCTCCTTAATTAGCTGCCACATCAGCATTTTTATGGGCCCAATATGCATGATACTAGCTAAGATATTACCACTATGGCTAACCTAAGCTGATTCCCTCCTTAAATCCAAGTCCTTGCTCCCCTCTGAAACCATCAGAAGCATGGAGCCAAGTGGCCGAGATTTTTCACCTCTTCAGACGATCTTCTCTGGCTCCCCCTGCCTGGCTGCTGTTCAATGAAGAAGCGACACAAGCGACCGAGGCAGTGGCAACAGGAAGAAATGGCGTCTGCGGCGGCACCATTGTTCGCGACCCTGGATGGTTACCGTGATGGCCATCTCAAGTCCGACGTGGTTCTCACCACCTGGAGCCTGGTACCTTTTTTTCGGGTTAAAGTGGCTCTTTATTGATTTACCAACAAAGGAATACAAAGACCTTGAGGAGGCTGAAGGAGCAAACCTGTGTACCAGAACTACTAGAAACAAAACTACGAGCCACTCTATGAGCTCCTGAATTTGAAGCCCGGTTTGCTGTCGGAAACGGACATCAGAGAAACCTGATGATTTCGCCTTGATCTCCTGTGTAACCATGCTGTAGCTACCTCCATATTCTCCATGCAGATTGTTGATCATTTGGAGGCAGTCCGATGCTACAATCATTTTCTGAATATGGATGTCCTCAGCTAGAGCCAGCCAACGCCTGCAAGCTAGAGCCTCCAAGGTAGCAGTATAATTAGGTCCTTGTAGCAGTTGCTCCAAACCTCATTTTTTCTGATATTGTATTTCTCTTGTTCTTCTCTCTGCTAGACTCACAGACACATACCAAAGCCAAGGTGGTGATGGGTCCATACCATCTGTAAACAAGAGGGTGATGGGAGGGAGGCATCATGTAGTACAGGCTCGATTTCATCCCGGCCTGTGATTTACCATGTTCCAAAACTCGTGAGGGACGTTAGGATTTGACTTCGAAATATCAGATAGTATAATTTCTGGAAATCAGCTGTAATCATTTTGTGTGTTACCATTGAAGTTTTGACCACACCTTATTTTGTGAGATTTGGCACTCGCAAACACATAATCGGTTTTCTCAACCCTTTCAGCAATTTTCGGCGCTTTCAAATAAATGCTTCGTTTCGATCCATTTCAATTCTAAACATCGCAGGAGGTTGCTCCAGATTCTCTGATCTACACCAGTCATCCATGCGCTTTGTTTCCTTCGCAAGAACAGATTCACCAGGAAGGTTTGCACAAAAATGAAGAATACTGGGCTGACACCAGATTGTTCAGATCAAACAGCTAGCCGTCCAACTTTGAAAACAAAAAGTAGGACAACCATCTTGTAGGTACTCGAAAGCTGGTCCAAAATAAGACGCAGGGTTACCACTTACGACTTGTTGCTATAACTTAAAATTGGCTACGAATTCCACTATAGAAATACTCCCTCCGTTTCACAAATACTTGCTACACTTTAACCATTTCCCCCCTTTGATTCATGGCACTCCTTGACTGTACATAAAAACATGTAAGGGGAATTTACAGCATGCTCAATTAGTTACATCATGATGCAATTACGCACATGGACAAAATGACAAGGGTGAAGACAGCTAGCACCTCATATGAACACAAAATTACAGTACAACGTTTCGCATAATCTGTAGATCGAAAGACAACTAATCCAGTTCGAAGTGCCTCTTGCCCTCTTCTAGAATTTACATGGCAGGCTTCTACCAAAATCAGTCATCAATTGCACGCTCGATCTACACTGTACGTATAATTCTACCTGCAACGAGTTACATCATTTACATTTCCAGGACAAGAATATCTATTTTCTAGCATTTACATGGATCCATCATGCGTGCCTTCTCCCACATCGCCAGTGGAATTCTAAGTACATTCTCCGTCTTCGGTGTCGCTCGTGTGATGAACTTGATACGCGGCACCTTCTTCTTCGGCGTAGCTGGAGGGACGATGATCCGCTTCACTTTCTTCATTTTTTGTGTCGCCGGACCCGGAGGTATGGTCCTGATCCGCTGCAGATTCTTCTTCTTCGGTGTCGCCGGCAGAGAGAGCTTTATCCGCACCACCATCTTCCCGGGCACTGGTAAGTTGTCGATCTCGGGCAAAAACCACGGGAGTCGGAGCGCGGCGGCCGCCGTGAGCCGCTTATCAGGGTTGCACTCAAGAAGCCCTTTCAAGACTTGGAACCCGTCGTGGGACAGCATCTCTTCGTGGAACCATCGCAGAAACGTGCCGGCGAGCGGCAGCGACGCGAGCTCCGGCCACGCCCTTTCATCTGGCAAGCCAAGCAGGCTGAAGATATCCCAGAGCTGGCTGATCTTAACAGCGTGCCTGCTTCCGCCCTTGTCACTGAAGAGCATCTTGCCTCCCGCGAGCATCTCCGCCATGACGCATCCCAGCGACCATGTGTCCACCCGCGCGTCGTAGTCCGGCTTCCCCAGGAGCATCTCCGGCGCCATGTAGGGTGGCGTGCCGGCATCGTAGTATGGCGTCTTCTCCGTCGCGAGGGACATGGCCAGCCCGAGGTCGCAGAACTTGAGGATCTTCCCGTCTTCCCCGACGAGGATGTTGGCCGGCTTGATGTCGCGGTGCACGATGCCGCGCTCGTGCATCTTCTGGGCGCCGGTGAGGAGCTGCCACATGTAGCGGCGCACGATGGCCTCCGGGAGCGGCGGCCTCTTGGACAAGGATGCGTGGAGGCTCGGACCGACGTACTCCATGACGAGGCTGAGCTTGGTGGTGTTCGGTTCGCGAACGAGGCCGTAGGAACCGACGACGTAAGGGTTTCCGGCGCAGGCCTCGAGGAAGCGTCCCTCTTCTTGGAGCTCGCTGGCGTCGGTGTCGGGGCGGAGGAACTTGATTGCCACGGTCTTGCCGGTGACGCAGTGGCGCGCCTTCTTGACGATGCCGAAGGCGCCCTCGCCGAGGACGTGCGTCACCTCGTACTCCTCCGTGCTGCCGACGCGGACGCGCCTCCTGTTGCTGTAGTAAGCATCTGATCCTTGCTGCATCACGTGGCGGGCGTCGAGGACGGCAGCAGGTCGCTTGCAGACGGCCATGGTGATGGTGGGTTTGTTGGTTGCTAGGGTGGAGGGAGGAGTTGAGGGGATCGGCGGTGCGATGGAGAGGTGGAGGAGACGGCGGCTGTGGATCGGGAGGAAGCATTTGGTGGTGGATTCGCGGCATATATGCACCAGTGGAGCCGAACGCGCAATGGCTTCGATCGACACAGAACTGGCGTCGACCTCGACTCGGATTCAAGTTGAACGTACAGTCGTCGCTAGGGTTAGTTGCTTCGACAGGTTGCATCACCAGCGAGGTGAATCCGACTCCAGTTCGTTCATCGCGAGGTGAATCCGACTCCAGTTCGTTCGTTCGTTTGCTTGGCGCGCGCCTGCGTCTTCAATTGTTTGGACGTACAGCGTAAAGAAACGACCAGACCTATGGCTATGCGCGCGTCTTCCTTACGCGGGGAGACGGACGGATTGTGTCTCCTGTATGGCGGTGGCTGGCGTTTCATTTCAGCATTATAATTTCGGTTTTGCTATGTCTCAGTCAACTGAGATTTTCATAAGTCTAAGTCACTTACAAAAATGTGCTTTGAGTTGTATTTTTTTTAAAAATTGTAATTGCACTTTTCTGATAGAAATGTGCAACTGAACCGAGTTGCATTTTTTTTAAACTGTAGTTGCACTTTTTTGAGTTGACTGAGACTTTACTTTTTTGAGTTGACTGAGACTTAATAAAATCTCAGTCAACTGAGACATAGGCACACCCTTATAATTTAGCTCTGTCAAAAAAAAAAGCATTATAATTTCAGCACAGGGTTCGTTCATGGAACTGTTATCACCAGAATTTGACCGAGTCAGAGGTGGGCCGCGATCAAGATGGACGTGAAGAAATATATATATAGAAGGAATACATGAATCGGCCTTTTATACCAAGTTGGGCTTAATTGCCCGTGTATCTGTAACATATTAGATCGCATCTTAGTTTAGAAGTTAGAATCTTACCCGTGCACGGTTTGGTGCACGCCCACATTAGAAAGTCCGCTGGACTATAAATATGTATCTAGGGTTTATGGAATAGACAACAACCAACGTTCAACCACAAACAAATCTCGGCGCATCGCCAACCCCTTCGTCTCGAGGGTTTCTACCGGTAGCATCATGCTGCCTAGATCGCATCTTGCGATCTAGGCAGCACAAGCCTGCCTACGTTGTTCATGCGTTGCTCGTACTGAAGCCTTTTTGATGGCGAGCAACGTAGTTATCTTAGACATGTTAGGGTTAGCATTGTTCTTCATATTACATGCTTTCGTAGTGCAACCCTTGCATGTCTAGCCGCCCTTACACCTATCTTAGGTGTAGGGGCGGCACCCCGCTTGATCATAGTTTAGTAGATCTGATCCGTTACAATTGCTCCTTGTTCTACAAGGATTAGTTTAATATCTGCAATAGTTAGGCCTTACAAAGGGGGGGAGGATCCAGCGGCGTGGAGGGTGGCGTTTGCTAGCCCTAGAAAGGATGTTCCGGGGATCAACCTCGTGTTGGTTTTTAGGCCCTGTCTAGGATCGGCTTATGATCACCGTGCGCGAGCGCGAGGCCCAACCTGGAGTAGGATGATCCGATTATGCGGTGAAAACCCTAAATCGTCGTAGATCTCATTAGCTTTACCTTGATCAAGCAGGACCACCATATATTCGGACACCCCGTCTGAATCATGGGTGAATCGGCTCTTTGAGCCGATTCACAGGATAACCTGAGAGTCGATCGAGGCTCGTATTTAACGTTTACGTGTGTGCCCTGCAGGAAACTAAGCGAGGCATCATCCACACCTTCCTGACCAGGTATAGGTCAGGTGGCACGCCCTTGTGATAAACATCGGCGCGTGCGACCAGGAGGCTTTGCGGGCCGTCGCTCGTAGGGACTGGGGCCAGCCGCAGCCCTAGTTGTTCCCGGCTCTACCGTGTTGCCCGTCTCTGCCCGCCAGGGGGTTTCTGACGTCAACACATTCTGGCACGCCCGGTGGGACTGCCTTCGACATCCACGACATCGCCATCTACATCCGAGATGGCGGAAGATACTCCGGTCACATACGCGGATCTGCCTGATGAGCTCAAGAAAAAGCATGACGAGATCAAGGCAACCCTCGAAGCCGAACTCATCGGCTCCTTCCACCGAACCCGCTCCCATGGCGTCAGGTGGAAGGGTTTCACACCTGAAGGCGCGCTCGATGGAGTGGACCTGTCCGCCCCGTCAGAAGAACGCACCAGGTCGCTGCGGCAGGAGATCAACTACATGGTGGCTCATTCGCTGCACCGCCACTCTGAGAGCCTGGTGAACACTTTGGAGCGTGTCGCTCTGCGCGTCGTCCAGGAAATCATGAGCCACCGGTATTCTCCATCGGGACCGGCTCTGGGGACTTTCAAGGGAGAGATGCCGCTCCAGCCCCAGCCGCTCGCATGGGCGGCACCGGAACTGCCGAACTCATCGGCATACGTCGTCTACAAGGTGGGTGGTGATCCTAGTGACTACCAATTCCTACCTGAGCCACCTAAGGAGATCCCGCACGGATACACGTGCGCATACGTACCGGACTGCAACGCCTGGGCACTCTCGAACCAGGCTGCAATATCAGCGGCCTCGGAACGGCAGGAGGAACGTCGGAGCCGATCCCGAGAAGCAATCGTGGCTGGCTAAGTACGCCACCCCGACGAACCTCCAAAGCCCAGCACCTGCGGTTGGCTTAGAACCGGAAAAGCAAGCATGGCTGGTTAAGTATGCCACCCGGCGAATCTTCAGGGTTCGACACCTTCAGCCATCACAGCGGATCAGATTTGTACAATTCTGAAAGATCAGTTCGGTATGATGCCGAAAAGGAAGGCGTTCGGCTACACCAAGCCGTACCCCAACAGCTACGAACTGATCCCGCTGCCACCCAAATATCGGCTCCCGGACTTCACAAAGTTCAGTGGGTCAGAGGGGCCAGCTCCATCGAGCATGTGAGCCGATATTTGGCACAGCTGGGCACGATCTCAGCGTCAGACGAGTTGCGCGTGAGGTTCTTCTCACAGTCCCTCACAGGATCGGCTTTCGGGTGGTACACATCGCTACCACCGAACTCCATCCAAACTTGGAAGCAGTTGGAAGAGCAGTTCCATGAGCAGTATCATTCAGAAGCTTCCGAGTCTAGCATTGCCGATCTAGCACAACTACGTCAGAAGCGCGGAGAAACTGTGACAGAATACATCCAGCGCTTCAGGAATCTTAGGAACCGATGCTATTCGGTTCGTATAACTGAAAAGGAAGCAGTCGAGTTGGCAGTAGCAGGCCTTGCAACACAGCTCAAGGACATGGCCTCCCAAGCAGATTATCCCTCGCTGGCGCACGTGGTTCAGAAACTTTCAGCATATGAACAGCGCCACCCGGACCTGTACCAAGACAAGTTCAAGCGTGCAGTAGCCCTGGTCGATGCAGAGGAAGACGAAGTTCCTGCGGGAGACCAAGAAGTAGCAGTGGCTGAGTGGACTCGGGGAGGAACCCCCGTGTCCTGCAAATGGGTAAAGCCACCAGGCCCGCCCAGGGATTTGATTTTGACGTGACCAAGACTGAGCAAATCTTCGACCTCCTACTCAAGGAAAAGCAGTTGAAGATACCCGAAGGTCTCAAATTCCCCACGGCGCAAGAGCTGAATGGAAAGCCATACTGCAAATGGCATAACTCGCTCTCCCATGCCACCAACGACTGCAGGGTGTGGCGTCAGCACATCCAAGCGGCGATAGAGAACGGGCGTCTAACTTTCAACCAATACGCCATGAAGGTCGACACACACCCCTTCCCCGCCGTAAACATGGTGGAGTATGCTTGCCATGCAGGGTGCCAGCCGGGTTTCCTGTGCAATATCAACATGGTAGATCTTGGACACCACGGCGGCAAGGATGGAGATGAGGGCAGCTGCTCTCATAGCAAAGAAACAGAGGAAGCCGCTCCACGCGATCGGCTCCGCCAAGACGGCAAGCGCTACGTAACAGAGGGAGAAGTGAAGAACATAAGATATCAGCGACCTCTCTCTGATCACCTCCTCAACAAGTATGTGAGTCAGTACGACCAACGCCGACGGTCCAGCGATGATGATGAAAGAAATCGTCTGGCTAGAGAAGCCAGAAGACATCGTCGGCACAATCGCGATGAGGAGGAGCACGAGCGTTGTGCCAAGGGAAAGGCAAAAGAGCGAGACGACGAGGACAGGCACTGGGATTGTCCTTTCTTCAGGCACTGCTGGGATTCAGGAATGAGCCGATTGCCAACAATCGGCAATTGCCCAGAATGCAATCGGAAGAAGAAGGAGGCAGCCAACGTGTCCGTGTTCGAGCGCTTGGGACCTCTCCCGCCACAGAGCAAACGAGCTGAGTCCCCTCGGTTGGAAGATCTCGAAGATTCGGAAGACGAGGGAGAAGAAGAAGACAGGTACCACCGGCCTAGGTGGTGCCCTGACGGACTCAGCCGTTCCCAGAAATGCAGGGTTCAACGATTACGCGGCCTGGAAGAAGCCGAGAGGTTATACTTGCATACTTTGAGGAAGGCAAGGCCTGATCTGGCTGCAAAGGTTCAGCGAACCCTGGATGAAGAGGGTCGTCCACGGAAAATGGAGTGGCGCCCCAAGCAAAGGAAAGCCGATGATGAAACATCGGCTGGCACAAACATGGTACTCGTTCTTCCGACGAAGCTCAGTGCTCCACGGTTACACGATACATCCAAGGTGGACGACAGCAAGCGCACCAACATGATAAAGTCAGAGATTGGGCTGGTTTTGTCTACCGGCCTGAACGAGTAGCAAGAGCACGTCAAGGAGCAAACATGGCGAGGCTGGTCCTTGTGATCGGCCCCAAAAATGTATGAAGGGACATTACAAAACCTTCATCGAACAAGCAACATGGAGGCCGATTCCAGCAATCGGCCAAAAAGTATCCTCACCCACCATTCTGCCTGGGTTCAACATGTTATCCAACAGAGCCGATACCATCAATTCTCTTGACAGAATCGGCTCGGGGGGGCACCCAGGTGGATAGAACACGAGGGTATGCAATGGAAGCGTCTCATCCTTTGGTGATGGGTATTGGAATATGGGGGCCGATGCACTAGTCGGCCGTAAGAAAATAAAAAATTCTGAAAATTCGAAAATTTTCGAGCACAGCCGATGCAGCAGACATCGACTTAAGGATATAAAAGCCGATGCATGGCCATCGACTCAAGAGATAACTGTTACGATCAGAGGGTCAATGGAGCACTAATGGAAGAACTCCTCAATGGAGTAGTGTAAGAGCTCGGATCCTCTCTTCAAGGGCAAAGGCCAAGAGCAGCCTGGACGTACAGATCAGGTCAAGGATGGAGCGCATCAGATCCACCAAAGGAAAGGAGCCGATCTGGCCGGCAAGAACTGAAGAAGCTCGGGGGGCAGCTCACCTTGAAGGCTCTCTGCTTTGAGAAGCCGATTTATGTTCAAATCGGCTGGCTCTGCATAAGGAACTTCCCCACACACGATCAAGCCCAGGTCCATACAGCTAATTTGCGTATCCTTGTCTCTGTTTTGCCTTGGCTGAGACTCGGGGGGCAACAGGCCTGGTAGATGCTCTATTGAGGAACCGATTGGGGTACCATCGGCTGATCTCCGTGGCAACCCTCTTCACAAAACGATGAGCGCTCGCTAAGAAGGATCTCTGAAACTGGTGGGAGAAATTTAAGGGCTCTCTTGGAAGTCCCACAGTATCTACCGGAAAGAGAATCATCAGTTGAAGAATGGAGGGGTAAATGTCGAAGGACCGATGCGCTGCTATCGGCTCATTACGCATTGGCAAAGGGGACGAATCGGCAAGGTCAGTATGAGGGGGAATCGGCTAAATTAAGCTCAAAGGAAATCAGCAAAATCGAATTGGGGAAAAGTTCTTCATTAATAGGCGGGATTTCTTACATCAAAGAGCTGATTGCTCTCAGAACACTACAAGAAATCTGCCATAATATGACGTTTTTTTATGACTGGAAATCAAAATGTCATAGCTTTATGACGTTCCTAGCTTTGACCGTCCTTGGCCACTCGGGGGGGGCAAAACCCTAGAAAATCGTGACGTTATTGGGCAAAAACGTCATTGGCAATTTAGGTCAAAACGTCATTAGCAAAATTAAGTGGCCTACGACGTTTTTCCACTGCCGATTGCGACAAATCAATAACGTCATTGGCATTTGGCTCAATATAATGGTATGTGTTTGGCTGCCATGTCATTCATTAGCCAATCAGAAGACAGGAAACAAACTACCAAGGATCAGCTCCAAACTTGAATCTCAACCGTCCGAAGCATCCAACGCACCAAACCACGCGCGGGATTTTCCCATTGGCGCCAAAAAATTTTGGGTCACGCGCGCGACCGACCAGACCACTCCAACAAAACTGACCCAGACCGCCCCGCAGGCCAGAAACCCTAGCCATTTCCCTTCCGCCGCCCCTCCTCTCCGGCCTAGATCTCGGTCAACTCCGCCGCTTCTCGCCCTCTCCCTTGGCTTCTCGCCCTCTCCATCCCCCGATCCCGACGCCCAGCCCTGCCCTGCCGGCTCACCCAGCTCCAGTCCACCACCACTCTCTCCCTCCTCCCTCCTCCGCCTACCCCCGCCCGCCTCCAGGGCCCGCCGATTCACTTCGGGAGCTCTCGAATCCGGCGGCGCTCGCTGCGTGAATGCGGTTGCCTCTCGGCGGCGCGGCGAGGCGTTGATTGGGTGGGCCGCGCGCGCGCGATGGGTTGCTTCTCCTGCTTCGATTCCAGGTCCGACGACGAGCGCCGCTACCCCAAGCACGGCGGCGGAGGCGGAAATGGCGCTGGCGCCGGCGGACGGGCCGCGGCGGCGTCGGCGTCATCCTCAGCCGCCCGTGGCCGGGACGAGAGGCCCATGGCGGCGCCGCGCGTCCCCGCAGGTGCGTTCGCTTCCTCTCCGATAGGGCCTTCTCCGTCGGTTGGTGCGGGCAGGATCCGAATCCGATCCGCGAATCGCCCGATGCTCTCCCCCGCCGTTAATTACTCTCTTCTCGCTGCGGGGGCTCTGGTTGGTCGGTAGACGGTAACGATGGGCAAGGCGATCCTCGTGAACGCGGTTTGACGAAAAACGACAGCAACAAAATTGCGCTGAGCGATTGATTCCCTTCTTAGATCTTCCAGCCAGGCAGAGGGAGGCGACAAACCAGTACATGAACTACCTACTACGGCGAATTCCTGCAGTTTCATCTTACTACGATGCTTCCTACTTAATTATTCATGGCGGCTTTGCTTTGTCACGGTTGTATCTCGATCCACGTGATGATGTGGTTATTGTACATGCGCGTGCAGGGGCCGACAAGGGGCGGGCGAAGGGAAATGCCGGCACGAAGGAGCTCTCGGTTCTCAGGGACGCCAATGGCAACACTCTCGCCGCGCAGACCTTCACCTTCACCTCTTCGGCGCCGTGCACCTCGGCGGCGTCGCCATCAAGTACTCCAAGAGCCCGCACGGTACGGAAGATATTTATATCGATCTTTGATTATTGATATCGTCGCTGATGTGGTTGATCGAGATGTGGTGGGGATTGATCCGTGGCCCGCTTCCTGCCTGCGTGCTAGATTTCTTATGTGTGTAGTAGTATCAGGCTTTGCTACTGAAGTTTGCTGATAGCTCTATTGCGCTGCGCATGTGTTGGGGCATTTAGTTAGGGCGATAAGAAATTTTGATAAACACATATTGTCAAGATATGGTTGGAGTCTCACTGGACCAAAACTTTCGTGGTTTGTTTTTCGATCCAGTTCTTGCATAATGTGCGATCCTGTGTCAACTCCGGACTCTCAAATAATGTGCGATTTACGGTACATCCAATACTATTAATTGGTGCATAATTGATAATCAAAACGATAATAACCATGTTTTATTTTTCATATGCTCGTGTGCTTATCACCTCAGTTACTATATCTGCAAGTGAAATAATAAGCTGCCCAGAAGGGGAAATGCACTTTGGCTCATAGGAGCATATGCTCCCATTATGTGAATCCATATTTCAAAGTGTCAAAAAATTCTAAACTAAATTTTTACATATACATCTAAACATTTTATGTTGGTGCACAAGTTTTCAAAAAAAACTAAAAATAATTGTGGCTCCTGTAAAAAAGACAAGTTTTGATGCTATAACACGACTACGTACAGGATATTTTTTTGTCTTTTTTGTACACGCCGTATAAAATGTTGTTTCTCCACGAAAATTTATGCACTAACATAGAATGTCAAGATGTACACCAACAAATTTATATCAGAATTTTTTAACATTTTTAAAATTGTTTTTTAATTATTTTATATAATGAGAGCATTTGCTCCTATGAGCCAAATTGCCACCTCCGCCCAGAAGCTGTTGCTTCAACAAATTAACTTAGCTTACCAGTTTAGTTTGTATCCTTCTTATTGTTAATAACTTCATATTCTGCTCGCTAACATGCTGATGTTGTATCTTACTAAATCGGTGTAACCTGCAAGTTGTTCTTATGTACACGTAGCAGTAGTGCAATAGTTAGTTTGATCCACTAGATGAATTAGCTAAGTATTATTATTCACTTGAATTGGCTGAGCATGGTCTTTGTTTAATCCAGAATCAGCGAGGTAATAATTCTTGATGTTGCTAACTTTGTCTTCATAAGATCACTTCGCTATCCAGAATCATTTGCCTTGTACTTTTGCTTATCAACTCCTGCACCGTTATTGCTGCTCCTGGTCACCGTGACTTCACCAAGAACATGATCAGGCTATGTATACCACCTGAAGCTCTTGTTGAACACGTGATTAAAATGACATTACTAGATCTATCATGAAAAATTGTCTCTTCTCTAAGAACATTTCTTATACGTACTAGTCTATTGCGATTTAACTTGTGTGAAATTATTGTTTGATGCTGTGAAGAGTGAAAAAATGACAGTCATTGTGGACCAGTGGAAGTATCAGTTGATAAGATGATGCATGGCACCATGACCTCTTGGTTTACGACTTACTGCATGAATTTTATAGAATTTGATTTGTCAGTAACTAGCTAGCTAATACATTTGTAAAAGGTTTCTGTTTCCCTGCTCCATGAGGCCCTGACGTGCCCACTGTTATTATAGCCTCTATTCAGACCAGATGTAGCTAAAACTGCTAATAGTAGAAGTTGAAGGTGTGCCACTACACTAATATTATTCTCTGTTTCATATGTTAATAATGTTTATAACGCTGAGATGATTCAACTTTGGATCTTTTGACACAATTTCTGCAATGGTGAAACCTAATGTTTATTGCTTGAGTCATAAACAAATTGAGAGAAACTTCCAGAGGGTTTTCCTGGAAGCATAGTACAAATTTGTTTGACTGAGGGTATTGCTTTCTCCGCAGGTATCTAGATTCTAGAGTAACATGCAGGTGGCCGTGATGCTGAAATGAGCTGTGAAGTGGATTTGTGAACCCCCATCTATCATCTAATTTAGATGTTCCTTAACTCGGCAAGAACCAAGAAGGATATTGACCTGATTTAAGCTCGTATACCACCTGTATTTGTTCCAAAAGCAAATTTGATACCACCTGTGTGTTATAGTAGTCTTTTAACTTTTAAACTTGTTGCATGATCTGGATGCTAGTTATTAAGTAGTTGCTGAATTATTTACTTTTGCTAAATGATTTCAATGCTTGTTTCTAAAGAACATGATCTGCATCTAGTGTTTCATTTCGTTACTGTTACACATGTCCTACTCTAAATAGACTAGGCCTTCCGTTTTAAGTTGACTTAATTGCACAGTTCTGCCAGTCTACTACTATACAATCCATGCAGTTTCAGTTCTTTCTGCTATTTAATTCCTTCTATTGTATTATATGCCATCTATAATAAGCAGCAACTTGTTTTACATTTCTTCTCTTTATTTACATAAGCTTGTGCTTTCATTTCTATACATGCCTTCTGTAATAAGCGTTACAGGACCTTCTTTTGAATATGACATGATGTGAAGTTAATTGAAAATTAACTTCTCATCATGTCATATTCAAACAGTGCAATAGTATATATATATAGGCTTGTGATGAAGTTACTGAGCTGTGTTTGGCTCTCAGTGAGATTGATGTAAATGTCTTGGTATAATACTTCCTTCTTTTGACTCTTTCTCCGTTGCCAGGTGTAACTGTTACGAGCAGAGAAGCCATGAGCAGGTCTGAAGGTATATAATTTTTCTGTGTCCCTGTAATCGTGTCAAACCGCGAATAAGCTGGTGTAAATATCCGAATCATCCCTCTGCACTTGCTAGTTGGACATTGCACCTCCACATTCTTATTTTTCACGTCTTATTTCAAGGTTACTCCTGCTATAATGTGTTGACCAGTTGTGGTTTCGATCTGTTTCGCTACAAATAGCATTATACACATTGAAGATACTACGTTCTGTTGCCTTATAATTGTTACTTCCTGATCTTAGAATTCATGGACCAAAGTAGCAGATACTATGTTATGTTTCCTTACCATTGTTATTGTTACTTCCTGATCTTAGAATTCATGGACCAAAGTAGCAGATACTATGTTATGTTTCCTTACCATTGTTTACCGCCACGATAGCATGTCAGTGCTCACACCTCACGCCCACTTTATGCTTGCTTAGCAACTCTCTGATTGTTGTGTCTTGCTGTGCAGAAGAGTTTGCTGTGTACATTCCTTGATGCTTATTTTACTTGGGTTGACCTGAAGCGCTGTTTCTGGGTGGTGTAGGATGAGTTGCTGCGGAACAACCTGTAGGTGGAGAGCCTGAAGATAACTCGTGCGACATCATTGTCTGGCAAGATGCATGCTGGAGAACCTGAAGACAACTCTAATGAAATTTTATGTTTATATTGTAATAATGACCATGACTGAGTCTTATTGCTCCAAGTCAATGTGATGAAAGTTTTATGTTCATACTAATAACGAGCTTGACTAGTTCTTATTGCTGAAATGTAATTGATTGATTTGCTAAGTTTTATGTTCATACTAATAATGAGCTTGACTGGTTCTTATTGACTGCCGGTCCAAAACTGTAATGGGTCCTAAAAAGGCCACGGCCCAATGAAAATTGGCCCAGGCCCAGTAAGTACAGCACAACAGCTAAAAATGTCGTTGAAAAAAAATAAGCTAAAAAGGCCGAGGTAATTGGGCCAGTTACGGGCCAAGGTCCAACAAAGCGAAAAAAATAATCGGGCTGAATTCAGATAATAACGTTTCTAATTCGTTACAATTTTGCCACGTCGGATTGCCACGCTGGACTCGGGGGCAGGTGCCCATGACGTTTTGGGAACGTCATGCCGTCAGTGACATTTTAAAACGTCACAAAGCTCTACGACGTTTTCAAGTGGAACGTCTTAGCGATCACTTGCTGACTCCCAGCTTTCGACGTTTTGAAAAGCGTCACCGTAACGTCACAAGTAGCCATTATTGACGTTTCAGTGACACCTTATTTTTGTCAACTTATGGCAGATTTCTTGTAGTGGAAGGAAATACTAGGGGATACATTGCCCCATCTACTACTACTGGCCCTATGCTAGAGGTCCTATCTATGGGCCGTCACTGCCCTCGTCGTCGCCGTCGTCGCCGCTGTCGGCGCTGCTCCCGGCGGGCTCGTCGTCGCTCCAATGGCCGCCGACCGGGCCCTCGTTGTCCTCGTCTTCTTCGTCAGCGTCGTCCTCATCGCTGTCGAAGTCGCTAAGGTTGCCCGGCCGGGGCGGGAACCGCTTGGCCGGCGGCTCATCGGAGGGGCTGTCGTCGTCGTCCTCCTCCTCCTCTTCCTCCTCCTCCACCCCCTCGGAGGAGGTGAAGTCATCCCGGGAGAAGCGATCGTCATCGCTCTCCTCCTCCGATTCCCGTCGGCGAGGAAGCGGAGGTCGCTCTCCCCGTCCGTCGAGGACTGGTCGTCCTCGGACCGGATGGAGAAGTCATGGTCCGACTCCTCCCCGGCCGCAATGGCGCGACGGGTGTTGGCCGCATGGACCTCCGCCGGGTTGTACTCCGGCGTCGGCTCACGGGACGTGGAGGACCGGCTGGAAGGATCCGATGGAGCGAGAGGAGGAAGAAGACATGGTGGCGCGGGAGGGCTTTTGGACTGCTAATGCGAAGGAGATGCGAAGCGGAGACTGTTCATAGCGGTTAAATAAAAGGGGATATAGTGGAAATTCAATGCCACGGCGGTTTCCGAGGAAGTGGTGCCTAAAAACTGCCGGGTCACGCGGAGAAGTTGAGAAAGCGGGGCATCATGATGAAGGATACCGCAACGGTTCTCGCCACGACATGACCCGATGGGAGAGGAATATCATGCTTTTGGAAATGTCATTTCCAAAACCAGGGGGGCATGTGTTATCACCAGAATTTGACCGAGTCAGAGGTGGGCCGCGATCAAGATGGACGTGAAGAAATATATATATAGAAGGAATACGTGAATCGGCCTTTTATACCAAGTTGGGCTTAATTGCCCGTGTATCTGTAACATATTAGATCGCATCTTAGTTTAGAAGTTAGAATCTTACCCGTGCACGGTTTGGTGCACGCCCCACATTAGAAAGTCTGCTGGACTATAAATATGTATCTAGGGTTTATGGAATAGACAACAACCAACGTTCAACCACAAACAAATCTCGGCGCATCGCCAACTCCTTCGTCTCGAGGGTTTCTACCGGTAAGCATCATGCTGCCTAGATCGCATCTTGCGATCTAGGCAGCACTAAGCTGCCTACGTTGTTCATGCGTTGCTCGTGCTGAAGCCTTTTTGATGGCGAGCAACGTAGTTATCTTAGACATGTTAGGGTTAGCATTGTTCTTCATATTACATGCTTTCGTAGTGCAACCCTTGCATGTCTAGCCGCCCTTACACCTATCTTAGGTGTAGGGGCGGCACCCGCTTGATCATAGTTTAGTAGATCTGATCCGTTACAATTGCTCCTTGTTCTACAAGGATTAGTTTAATATCTGCAATAGTTAGGCCTTACAAAGGGGGAGGATCCAGCGGCGTGGAGGGTGGCGTTTGCTAGCCCTAGAAAGGATGTTCGGGGATCAACCTCGTGTTGGTTTTTAGGCCCTGTCTAGGATCGGCTTATGATCACCGTGCGCGAGCGCGAGGCCCAACACTGGAGTAGGATGATCCGATTATGCGGTGAAAACCCTAAATCGTCGTAGATCTCATTAGCTTTACCTTGATCAAGCAGGACCACCATATATTCGGACACCCCGTCCGAATCATGGGTGAATCGGCTCTTTGAGCCGATTCACGAGATAACTTCGAGAGCCGATCGAGGCTCGTATTTAGCGTTTACGTGTGTGCCCTGCAGGAAACTAAGCGAGGCATCATCCACACCTTCACGACCGGGTATAGGTCGGGTGGCACGCCCTTGTGATAAACATCGGCGCGTGCGACCAGGAGGCTTTGCGGGCCGTCGCTCAGAGGGACTAGGGCCAGCCGCAGCCCTAGTTGTTCCCGGCTCTACCGTGTTGCCCGTCTCTGCCCGCCAGGGGGTTTCTGACGTCAACAGGAACGTATAGGTGGGCATGGTTGCCAAAGGAAAACTCCCGATCGAACGAGCTTTTTTTCTTTCAAAATTCCACATATCTAGTATTAATAATCAACAACAGTGCAAAAAACCCTAAATTAATAAATAATATAAATAGGTTACTTAACCACCTAGAGACAACTACAGACACTAACGCGAGCCGAATGTGCGCCCCGTCCTCGTCCCTCCATCACCAGAGCCGGTCAAAACTTGTTGTAGTAGAGCTTGTTGCAGTAGATAGATGTGAAATTACCGTGCTAAGACCCCAAAGGAGTGCACCAGAGCAGCAACCATCACTAACAATCATAGATCGAAAGAGGTTGACCTAAAACCAAACCAGCGAACGTGAAAACCGAACGTATCCCAGGACACACGACTCCACACGCAACTAGAAGTGGAAAGTGGCTGATGTTCGTTACTAGGACGGAGATGATGTGAAACCAATATCATGAAGTTTGGTACTTACAGAAGAGTGTTGAATATAATTGCATAGTCTCTTTTATCAAATTAGTTTTATGGTTGAACTAGCTAGAGCATACAAGTTCATCATGGTATCAGAGTGGTTAGTCTCACGACCTTGATCCCCATAAAATAAAAATGTGTAGTTCAGATGTTGCATTTGGGTCCTTGTTTCCACATTTTGAAATACTTACTTGATTAATTTTGAAACAACCCATATGAGTTATGGACTTAATTTTGGAATTCATTTTTAAAAATTGTCTCAAATGGGTTTGAATAATTGTTTGCTTAATTTTTTTTTTGTTATGGCAACAAAATATCAAAATAAGTTGAGTTGTTTTGTGGTTTATCAAGTGTTTTGATAGAACTTCCGTGGCGATAAAGTTTATTTATCAGGATATTTCTGCAAGATTTAATTTGGGGGACTTAAGTGGGAGGACCTCTTGGTATACATAAAGGTCTATAAAGATTTTAATGTGAGAAAAAAAATTGTGCATTTGGATGCATGCATTTGGATAAATACCAAGATTCAGAGCATCTCAAACAGACGCTACAGCCAGTTTAGCACGCGTGGGCGCCCGCGCGAAGCTCCAGCGGACGGGGAAAAGGCGCGCGCGCTAAAAACTTTGCCCCGCGCGCGTTTGTGCTATTCCGCCCGGGAAAGTTGCCGTGTGCGCTGCCGCGCGCGCTATAAACGTGACACGCCCGAACGCGCCAACCGCCTGAACATTCCACGCGCCGCTCCGTCTCTCTCTCTCTCTCTCTCTCCCCACCTCTCTCTCTCTCTCTCTCTCTCTCCCCCTCCTGCCGACGCTCCGCCTCCGCGCCTCCGTCTGAAGATGCATCCGCGCTGCCGCTCCGCCTCCGGCTACCACGGCGTTCGGGCGTGGCCAAGCGGCCGCTTCGACGCGGAAATCTGCTCCGGCGACGAGCGGACCCGCCTCGGTACGTTCGACACGGCGCACGAGGCGGCGCGGGCGTACGACGACGTCGCCTGGCGCCTCGGCCGCTCCCGCCGGACGATGAACTTTCACGACGTCTGGACGCGGGAGCAGGCGGAGCAGCTGGCGCCCCCGTTGCCGGTCATCACGCGCGAGCAGCATCGCCGCCAATGGGAGCTGGAGCAGCGCCTCCTCATCGCCGAGCGCTACGAGGCCCACCACCTCGAGTGGGCGCGCCAATTCCCTGAAGACGTCGCCGCCACGGAAGCCTTCTACGCGGAGAAGGAGTTGGAGAATTCGGCGGCGAAGGCGAAGAAGAAGGCGAGCCGCGACAAGCGTCGGGCGGAGTCTGCGGTGAGGAAGGCGGCGAGGGCAGAGAAGGCGGCGAGGAAGGAGGAGGAGAAGAAAAACGGCGCAAGGCCGTTCACCATCGTCCTCTCCTCCTCCTTCGCGTGGACTTCGACGGCGGTGTCGGAGACGACTCCGAGCACCCACTCCTCGAACTTCGACTAGGACTCGGAGTAGACTTCGAGTGTAGTTTAAATAAATGTCGCTAATGTCGAACTTTTAATATATTTCATAATTTTTCGTGTTTTATTTGTTTTGTTTGATTTAAACTAGCCGTTCGCGCCGCGCGCTGCATATTGGCGCGCCCGGCGGAGGAACACTTTTCCCGCCCGAGCACGCGCGGCAAATGGCGCTTTCGGCGGGGCAACTTTCACGCGAACGCGCGGTGTCTATTTACAGCGCAGTGCAAACTACATATAGCGTGCTGATTTTTGGAGATGCTCTCAGTTCAATGGAATGAATTAAGTATTTGTGGGCTCGCTCTAAAAAAAAAGAGTATTTGTCGGCTCCGCGTAAAAAGGGCCTAGTCGAAGACAGTGGCGGAGCTTGAAGAAATTTCCTGGGCGGGCAGGCTAAAGAAAGCATTATTATTTTTTGTTCTTAACCATACCTAGACACTAGCTATTAGTCAATTAATTTATTCTTAGCATGGCTGTTAAACTCACAAAATTGAAGAAGAAGAGCATCTCCAGTCGAGTCCCCCAAACCGTCCCTCAAACGGCGCCGGATCGAGCGTTTTGGGACGAGTTTTATTCGTGCCGCGTTTGGGGGACATCGCTCCCCAGCCGCGTCCCCCAAACGCCATCCCAATCAGAAATTCAAATAGTTTGCATTTAAAAGAGATCATTTTTCGTGTGCCGCTGACGCGTCGGCCCCGCCACTCCCCGCTCGCTTTTCGGTGTGTCCGGCGTGCCCGGAGCGTCCCCTGTGGGGCGGGGACGGGCTCGGGGCGCCGGACACCGTATCGGGCCGCGTTGGACAAAAAACGGGTTTGGGAGACGCGGCTGGAAACGTTTTTTTGTCCGGCACGCCCCAAATCTCTTTGGAAGACGGTTTTGGGGACGCTACTGGACATGCTGTAAATTCGTGAACAATTCAAAGGTGCTATCAAATTGCTAACCAAGAATTTGAGGAAAGAAAAAATTACAGCGTAGAAAAACTGGAGATGATTAGGGAGCTGGATTCAATTGCAGCGTCCGGCTGTTGGCCCTGCCCCTGCGATGCAGCAATGTCCTGGCCCGCCCAAGGAATATGCCTACCTGTGGTGTGGCGCGGCGCAGATGACTCCAGTTCACGCGATAGCCAGGCAACGAAAGTGAGAGAGAAAGTCGAGCGAAGCAGGTAAGCAGCATAACGGGCCAGTGTGTTCTGACGAGCTGGGCTTGGATACATAGGAGCAAAAAAAAATTAGCTGAAAACATGGGCAGGCCATGGCCTAGTTTTGTCTCAAGGAAGCTCCGCCAGTGGTCGAAGACCGGCTAGGCGTGGACCCTCCCACTCCTTCCATGAAGTGGTCCTCCTCGCGGGGGCCTTGGCCCGGAGAGGAGCCCGGGACAAAGACCGCTGCGGTCAAGCCGTCAAGGGCACTCACCCTAGCTTACATGCGAAGACAACCCTAGTTTACATGCGAAGACTTCTACCGAAGGTGTCGTGCCAGAGTAGCCATGCATGCTCCAGCCATGCGCCATGAGTTGCAGGATCCGTTTGCCACGTTTGCAGATAAGCGACGTGTACCGTGCTACGTTCCTTTGCAAGACCTTGTGGTAGCCCCTTTCCTGTATAGAAGGAGGCCGAGCCTAGAAGGACAAGGGGAGGGGAGACATTCTTATGGTTAATAGAAAATACCTTTAAGTGTTAATTATGTGTTTGTCATTGGTGACTCGTATTAGAGGCTATGCTTCGATCTCATCCACCCTCACCGGTTAACCCTCAGTGTTGGGAAGGTTGAGGCTCAAGTATATATCTGAATGTGCGGGAAACCTAATGATTCAACATTGGGATTTGTTCTTCCTAACAAAGGAGAGAAAAGAACTAGGCCCTCTTCGCATTGTAATGTCAAGTAACATGTCTACACATACACATTGTGATAGTGATCACATAACATCATGAAATATACACCAAATGAGAAAAAATAGCATTGCTATCAGATGGAGGATAACATGTATAAGGAATCAAGAGTTGATTACGAGAATAACAAAGTTTCACCTCCGGCTATCAAAAATTTCTTGTCACAAAGGGAATAACATAAAACAGCATAGAAGGTTCATTAAGTTCCTCGAGTATGCAAATGAGCCAATGTGGATGTCCAGATCCCAAGATTGGTCACTGATCCGAAGGTGTTCACAATCATGACTAAACTATACTAAACATGTCGAGTAACACGCTTAAGCTTGTACAATATGTTGGGTTATTTATGGTATGTGTTTGAGAATAGTTGTTCGGAATAGTTCCAATGATGATCAGGAATTATTCCGGAGAGTTATGACTAATAGAGAAAGACTACCAGAATCGCTATGAGCATGTAATAGATGATTAAGGGTAACAATGGAACTGTCCCACGGTTACTATATATATACGGAATTATACTTGGTATCATTTAGAAGATAGGGACAACTTGTTCTAGTGAAATCTACATATGTCCGGTGACAGAAGAAGAAGATAGGGGAAGAGTTCTGGTGAAAGAGAGGGAAGTAGCCAACTAGGGCGACCGGGATCCGGCCAGGCCCCAAGGGCCTAAGGTGGCCCATTTTCGTGCCTCCCTTCCGGAAGAAAGGCTTGTGTTTAGGGTTTGGTGGGCCGGCCCACCTATGGTGTCGATGTAGGAGAGGGGCCAAACGACCTTGGGGGCGGCGAGCAGACCTATGGCAGTGGCCACCAACCCCTCTCCCAGGCCAGCTTCCCCCTTGACCTCCTATAAATAGAGGTGCCCCCACCTCAATTGTGTACAATTTTCACAGAGTTTTTCTCTTGGCCCTTGATGCCTACGCACGCTTCTATTCCTGTAGACAGTGTTGGGCCTCCAAGAGCAGAGGGTTGTAGAACAGCAACAAGTTTCCCTTAAGTGAATCACCCAAGGTTTATCGAACTCAGGAAGGTAGAGGTCAAAGATATCCCTCTCAAGCAACCCTGCAATTACGATACAAGAAGTCTCTTGTGTCCCCAACACACCCAATACACTTGTCAGATGTATATGTGCACTAGTTCGACGAAGAGATAGTGAAATACAACTAATATGGATGATTGTAAGTAGTAATTGCAATCTGAAATAAAGATGGCAGCAAGCAAACATGTACCAGAACTTGTTGGAAACGGTGTTTCAATGCTTGGAAACAAGGCCTAGGGATCATACTTTCACTAGTGGACACTCTCAACAATGATCACATAAATAAATAACTTCTCTTCACTTGTGCTACTTTCAAACACTCTCTTGTTGGATAACAAACACCATTCATTGTGTAGGGCTACAAAAGCACACCTCAAACCGGAGTAAACAAGCTCCACAACATCCGGAGTTCATATTAAAGTAACCTCTAGAGTGCA